>NC_137500.1:13597500-13652500 GCF_041902795.1 Electrophorus electricus | reverse complement strand
CCGCACACATCAATGGCAGCACGGCCTCAGATGTGCTCCGGCGTCCTACACATTACTGGTCCTGCCAGCCGAGAGAGAGAGCGAGAGAGAGAGAGAGAGAGAGAGAGAGAGAGCGAGAGCGAGCGAGAGAGAGAGCAAGTGAGTGAGAGAGAGAGAGAGCAAGTGAGTGAGAGAGAGAGAGAGAGAGAGAGAGAGAGAGAGCAAGTGAGTGAGAGAGAGAGAGAGAGAGAGAGAGAGAGAGAGAGAGAGAGAGAGAGAGAGAGAGAGCAAGTGAGTGAGAGTGAGTTAGAGTTAGTTAGTTATCTAATGATGTGGGTTGTGATTTCACTTCTGGAAACACCCACGCACTGTTTAAAGTAGTTCATCGACTGCTGCAGTGGGGCGCTGTTACAGCCACTCCCACTAGAGGGCAACAATGAGTCAAAAATAAAGATAGATAGATTGAAAAGAACTTTCTTGAGCTCAAATGAAATTGTGGCATCGCAGCAACAAAACACATAAATGCACACTAACACACACATATTAAGTAAAAAAGTGTAATGTATAAGAGTACAAAAGTAGAGCAATTTATTTATTTACATATCTGTGTATACATATATGATGATTGACATTGTATTTGCATAACTGTGGTAATTTAATTCACAGTGAATACTACATGGAGCCGCAGTACTTGCAGTCTAAATATAAATAGAAATAAGAATAAATGTGATATAAGTGAATAATAAAAGTGCAGGTGTCATAAGAGTAGCAGGTAATGGACTGCAGTACGTAGGGTGTGTAGTGTGACTGGTGTGATTTCAGCACATTTCAGACAGCAGGAGGTCGATACTGTCCCTGTGGCACGGGGATCCCCTGTAGGGTAGGTAAGGAGCACATGGTGCTCTCCTGCCCCGCACGGCTGCATCCGTTCTGACCTTCCAGCGCCGTGTGCAGGGGCTGTGAGCTCTCGTCCAAGATGCCGGGCAGTTTCCCGGGAGCCAGAGAGTCCGGCCTGACTCCCGCAACGGAGGTGTCTGCGCGGAGTGGTTTGCTCAGGTCCGTTCAACGCTCTGTTGCCGACGCTGTCGGCCCAGCATGCAACAGCAGAACGCGTCCTCAGAAGGTATGGACGACAGGCCATACCTGGGTGGGTGTTTGTGCACCAGGACAGTTTGTCACCCAAGTGCACGCCCAAGTAACTGGAGGCCCCAGCCACCTCTGTGCTCAGTTCACCGACGGTGACCACGAACGGTGCGGACTTCCTAAACTCCGCCTGTCCGCTTCACACCCCGTAACTTCCCGTACTCATCCTCCTGGCCACTTTTGATATACTGAGACATTCCGTGGATGGCGTGACTTTTTGTTGTGCCTAAAGTCAGGGGTGTATACGCTGAACAGGAATGGGCCTTAATATAGCTCCACTGGGCACCCCAGTGCTACACACGATGATGTCTTTGTGCATTTGCTCATATGATTTTGAGGAAAATATCTCTCCTTGTGTGTGTGTGTGTGTGTGTGTGTGTGTGTGTGTGTGTGTGTGTGTGTGTGTGTGTGTGTGTGTGTGTGTGTGTGTGTGTGTGTGTGTGTGTGTGTGTTTGCGTGCAAGGAAGAGGATGCTTGAATGCAATAATTTATGTAACCTCCCTTAAGGCTCAGTAGTTAATTAATACACACGTTTTTGCTCAGCGTCACACAGCTTTATTTGTGCTGACTGCTTAAAAACGGCACTGCACTAATGACCCATCTGCAGGTACAGGGATCAGAAGCACTATTACACACACAACATGATGTGATGAGCTGTGTGTGTTTGCGTGTAATGAGCAGCGAGGTGCATGTGAATAGTTTCATTGGGCTGGGATTGCTCTAGTGTGAAGAATGATCCTGATTCGCATGCAAGCAGCAGTTTTCCATAGAGCTGCTGGATTAACAAACAGGTGACCTTCCGTTTGATCCTTCAGCCTTTGCAGCTGTGTGTGTGTGTGTGTGTGTGTGTGTGTGTGTGTGTGTGTGTGTGTGTGTGTGTGTGTGTGTGTGTGTGTGAAGGGTAGTGGGGGTTACTGGAGGGACATTCTGAACTTCCAATAATAATCCTCTGAGCTAATCTTACATAAGAGACCAGTACTCACTCACTCACACACACACTCACTCACTGAATCCTCAATCACTAACACACACACACACACTCACTCACTCACACACACACTCACTCACTCAATCCTCAATCACACACACACACACACTCACTCACTCACTCACACACACACACTCACTCAATCCTCAATCACGCACACACACACACACACACACACACACTCACTCACACACACACTCACACACTCACTCAGTCACACACACACACACACACACTCACTCACTCACACACACACTCACTCACACACACACACACACACACACACACACACTCACTCACTCTCACACACACACACACACAGGGAGGGGGAGGGACAGCTGCCAAGGGAATGTTAAAGAGTTAAAACAGGAGTTTAATGTTCCGTGATTTTGCATTTGAGAGTGAAAGGAAAGCGAGAGAGGGAGGAGAAAAAGATGGAAAGAAGAGGAGCACAGAGGTAGAATAGCAGGAAAAAAGAGGGAACACACAACCTTTAAAGTAATCCCATTTACTGTAAAAAAAAAAAGAAGAAGAGAGACGTCTATCTGAAGCCCGTGGTGCTCTCCAGTGTGTTAATTAAAGCTGCTCCACAGTGAGGCGTTTGCTTAAATAGAGCTGTGCATGTAGGGCCTATTAAAATGGCACCACCCTCCACACTTAACCTAGAACGTGAAGGGTCTCGTCCAACCACTGTCACAGTGCGGCCACAGCGCGGCATACGCATCCGCCGCAACCCCCCTACGGACGTCGGGTGGAGCGGCACCCAAACAAGTGGATTACGAAGAAGTCGATAACGCGCTGCGTGCGGTGCGAGATTGGCCGTCCTCCGCCGGATGAGCAGGGAGACGGACCTTGGGCGACAGAGCACCAGGGGCCGTTCACGTTCTTAACCTAAAACGTGAAGGTTCTCATCCAACCACTGTCACAGCGCGGCCACGCCGAGGCCACCCGCAGGAACGATGCAGTAACGAGGGGATCGGCTCCGGTGCACACCTTCACGCTGATGTGGGCACGCAGGTAGACTGCTCTGTGAGTGTTATATTTATGGCCCTAGTGAAATTAAAATAATAATTTTAAAAAACACAGACAAACAAATAAAAAGGTGTGACCCTTCTAGGTCTGGTGTGCTGGGTCAGTTTCTCCTGAGTGAGGAGAGCAGATGCAGTGAGCGATGACTCCTGCAAGCGGACGTCTCTACACTCCTGGTGTGGCAGGAATGTCTCTAACAGCATCTGTCCACTAGATGGCACTAGCACATCTCAATTCAACCTCTTGCGGTCTTTTATCATATAATGCTCAGCAAAGAAAAATGGTAACTTCTTTTAACTGTGATTCTACATGATGAAACTAGAAAGAGTAAAATATTTAAGAGGCGCACTTTGGTTTTACGGCTTCAGGTGCGCAGGGCTTTTAAAGATCGCATTTTTTGCCTGAGGAAAGAGTGTGTTTCACTCGAAAAATTCCAAGGAAATGTTTTACTGTTGAGAGAAGCAACTGGATAGTAACCAAAGGGCAGGTGTGGTAGCCTGGTTTGTCAGCAAAGGATTACTGCCATTCCACACATGCATGTAAGAACGTGTGTGTGTGCGAGGGAGGGTTGTATGTATATGTGTGTCTGTATGTGCGTGTGGGTGGATGTGCATATGTGTGTGAAGGGGGGCTGTGTGTGTGTGTGTGTGTGTGGGGAGAGAGAGAGAGAGAGAGAGAGAGAGAGAGAGAGAGAGAGAGAGAGAGAGAGAGAGAGAGAGAGAGAGAGAGAGAGAGAGATTTAGTGACAGAAGAGAGTGAGAGAATCCACTACACTGGTAGTATTCATTGCAGGGCTTGTCATAGCAGTTCACATGCACGCACTCGCCCGGACATGCCTACACACACCTATTCCCCATAAACCCTCCTCTGGAAATAATGATCGCGCGACTGATGAAACTGAGCGGAATGGTGCTTCACTTTTATCACAGAACACGCCTTCATTGCGCCGACGTACTGAAAACCGAGCCATGCTACCGAGGGTCTGCAGCCCGTAGACGCCAGTCAGGAGATCGCGCAGCGGTCCCGCCGCGAGCGCCCGCGTGTCACCCGACTCAAGCTGAGCGGGCGCGTGCGCGCCCCCGTCCTGCGCGAACGGGAAAGACGCGGTCGCGCTGCGCGCGTGGCGGGGGTTAGCGGACCGCACGCTCGCCTGGGCCCAGCAACAGAGTGCCGTTTGCTCCTGGTGCAACCTTACTGTCGGAGCATGAACAGAACATTCAAGTAAACATTCAAGTAACCTCGTTAAAGTATGAGTTGTATTTTAAGGTGTCTACTGCATTTCGGCTATCGGACAATAGGCTTGCTAACATACATTTGCAGAAAGTTATATGAAGCGTTGCCATGTGTGTGAATTAGGGTTTTATAGAGTTGTACAGAGTTGTACAGGGTTGTATAGGATTGTGTGATTTAGTACAGGGTTGTAAGGGGTTTTATGGGGTTATCTGTTTTTGTACAGGGTTGTATGTTGTTGTATAGGATAGTGTATTTTTGTACAGGGTTGTAAGGGGTTGTGTGTTTTTATACAGGGTTGAATGTGGTTGTATAGAGTTTTGTGTTTTTGTATAGGGTTGTGTGTTTTTGTACAGGGTTGTGAGTTTTTTGCGCATGGGTTGTGTAGGGTTGTGTGTTTTTGTACAGGGTTGTATGTTGTTCTATAGGATTGTGTGTTTTTGTACAGGGTTGTAAGGGGTTGTGTGTTTTTATACAGGGTTGAATGTGGTTGTATAGGGTTGTGTGTTTTTGTACAGGGTTGTATGTTCTATAGGATTGTGTGTTTTTGTACAGGGTTGTAAGGGGTTGTGTGTTTTTATACAGGGTTGAATGTGGTTGTATAGAGTTGTGTGTTTTTATACAGGGTTGTAAGGGGTTGTGTTTTTGTGCAGGGTTGTATAGGGTTGTGTGGTTTTGTATAGAGTTGTATAGGGTTGTGTGTTTTTAAACGGGGTTGTATGTGGTTGCATAGGGTTTTGTGTTTTTGTACAGGGTTGTATGGGGTTGTGTAGGGTTGGGTGCTTTTGTACAGGGCTGTGTGTTTTTGTGTACAGTCGTCTGTGTTTTCTGTGTTCTGCTAAGGACTTGGCTAGGATTCGGCACAAGCCTGTTAAATTACACTCTGTTAAAATAGTTCAGGCCGGAATTAAAACACGGGTAGCCTCCGTTCCGCCCATTCTCTCTTAGTCATCCTACATGCAAGTTTCCTGCACGGCATACGCATCCGACGCAACCCCCCTACGGGCGTCGGGTGGAGCGGCACCCAAACAAGCGGATTACGAAAAAGTCGATAACGCGCTGTGTGCGGTGCGAGATTGGCCGTCCTCCGCCGGACGAGCGGGGAGACGGACCTTGGGCGACAGAGCACCAGGGGCCGTTGTCTGAACCTGCATATGTGGTTGTGGTCAGCTGTAGGGCGAGGCGCACGTGGCTAGCCCTCCACGCGTCGGAGCACGTCCCACAGGCCAGGCGTCACGGCCGCGTGCCCGCCGCTCTCCGCTCACACCTTGCTGCTGTTCCTCTCGTGCCACGGATGAGGCTTGCGACCGTGTCACGGCGAGATTTTAGCAAAACACGCTCCTTCTCCCAATCAAGACATACTAAATTAATTGAAGCAAGTCAAATTTATTTATATCGCGCTTTTTAAGACAGACGTCGCAAAGCAGCTTCGCAAATGTCCGAGTCCAAGCCCCCAGTGAGCAAGCCAAGGGCGATGGTGACGTGCTCCCTAGAGCACAAAGAAGAAACCTTGAGAGGAACCGAGACTCAAAAGGGGGCCATCCTCCTCTGGCCAACAACATTATCCAGGTCTCTTTTAACTTTAGCTTGATAATAAACGCCATTCCTAAATAAATGTCATTCCTAACTCAGTGTTATTTTTTATGCGCGTGGTACTTGCGGGACAAGGCAAGTCAGTGTGCTTCTTTACGGAGCAGAAATACATCCGGAAGGGATGTGATGCCATCACCGGGGTTCTAATGGTAGGCGGCCCAAAGTCATCAAGGCGGTAATGATAGTTTAGCTGTTTGTTTTTTTCTTCCTGATAACAGTTACCCTGTTGCCATGACTGCTAGCAGTAGTTACCATAGAGACCACTTGCCTAAAGTATGGGTGATTCAAACCCGACGTGTGTGTGTGTGACGTGCATGCATGCGTGTGTATGTGTGCGTGAGCTATACTGACTTCTCATGTCCTTTGTGTTCCCGTGTTCATTACCTCTCACTTCTCCAAAAGCACAGATTGTAGATTGTTTCCCCCCACCCCAGCAGATGGCTCCTGCCTTCGTTAACACAGCAGGCTTATCAAACACACACACACACACACACACACACATTCGTCATATGATAAGTGACTTTCTTTAGTACCTCATCGAGTACGAAAATAATTCCGCTGAAATGTATGTGCTGGTGCAGGATGCTTCCACGCTAACAACGGTGCTGTGTATGTTAAGCCTGGATCTTGCACGTCCATGTGTGTCCGTGTGCGGTACTCCACGTGTGGGAGGATGAGCTTAGGGGCTCATGTGTTACACCAGTGCCCCCCGAGCACTGCGTTTGGCACGTCCTAGTGGAGCCTGGTATTACCAGCAGGGGGAGATGAGCTCGCTCCCTGACTCAGTGGCAGCCAGCGGGCTGCGAGGTGATCCCCACCCCCACCGCACGGCCCCGCGCGGAGACCCGCATCCGAAGCAAAGATAGGGAATAGGGAACTGGATGGTGATGGGGTGCACTGGGAGTTTTATGTAAGCTGCTGCAAAAATTCTCCTCACGCTGACAAATAGAAGTGCCCTCTCTCACACACAAAGATATAAAAGCATTAAGACAAATGCACGCATGCACGCACACAAGCCTGCAAAGCATTCGGTTGGTGCACAATCACGCTGGTTCACGTTCCTCGCGCTTCCGTGCTCGTCTACACGCTTGTAGCCCTTGGTAATAAAAACCTTTAGAAATGTCATGAGCTTGACACCCGGTGGGGGAGACACATTATAGCGTAGAAAGAGAGCGTAGTGCGCGGGAGAGCCGGTCCACCGCCTTACTCTGGCGCACGCCGCGCGGCCGCCCCTGCGCCGATCACGTCTAGGAGGCAACGCTCCGCTGAGTTACGTACATTGAGTGGGAGCTGCCCTCTCTCCTGCGTGTGAGGTCTGTCGCGCAGCTTTGATCCCTCACTGCAACGGGCTACGACTGAACCGACCGCCGTAGCCCGAAGGGTTAAAAGACAAAGCTCTGACAGAGTCACAGAGAGAGAGAGAGAGAGAGAGAGAGAAAGAGAGAGGGAGGGAGATTCACGGCGCGGGTCCGTAACTTGACTGCTGCATGGCTGCAGAGACAGTCGCCTGCAGAAGCCTCTGCGCGTTGCGGACGAGCTCCTCTCTGGATGGGAGCAGAGTATCCATAGTAACCGTGTAGAGGGAGGACAAGGAGTGCCGGACCGAGAGTGAGAGAGCGAACGAATGGGATAGAAAAAGAGGGAGAGAAAACGAGAGCGAGGGAGAGAGACGTGTCGAGACAGAGACTGCCTTAGCTGGAGGAAGAGGTAGACGCTGAAGAACAGATCCTCTGCAGAGAGAGAGAGAGAGAGAGAGAGAAAGAGAGACAGAGAGAGAGAGAAAGAGAGAGAGAGAGGGAGGGAGGGAGGGAGAGAGAGAGAGAGAGAGAGAGAGAGAGAGAGAGAGAGAGAGAGAGAGAGAGAGAGAGAGAGAGAGAGGAAATGGCCTGTTTTTAGTGGGGAAGCAGCAAAAAATTGTATTTGGCCTGTGGCGCTGCTGGTGGGTCTCCACTCTTTGTCTGTGTGTATGCAGTAGATACATTGCAGACACTTTTCAGAGCAAAAGGAAGAGAGACAGAGGGAGAAGGAGGAGAAGCAGAGGAACAGGGAATGAGAGGCAGTCAGAAGCTCCTCTGTTTAAAGAGTTGCTCGGAAATGTAGGGAAGAATCTCGGAGAATCCAGGATCTTACTCTATCACTTCAAGCACAAGTGAAACTGCAAGAGATCTAGGTGAGTCTCGTTTCTCTCTCTCTCGTGTGCTCACACACGCGCTCACACACACACAGATACGGGCAGATGAAGCTGTGTGGTGACAGACACATCGAGAGAGGGAGAGGGTGAAGTAGAGTGTGCAAACAGCGAGCATTTCAGATCACTGCACCGTGAAGCCTTTTGTTCTCTGATTGCTACAGTACTTGGCTTTATATTCTCCCAGATCTAATCTCGCCTGTACCCAACCGTCTCTGTGTGTGTGTCTCTCTCTCTGTCTCTCTCTCATCTCACAGTGCTCGTTTCCGTGTGTGTGTGTGAGTGTTCGTCCACATGCCCCCTGTTTTGAGGTCACTGCCATAATCTCAGAGCTCTGGCACCACACAGGAGGCACAGGCCGCCATGTCGAGCCCCCAGCCTTGGCCATCAGACGCCGTCGTGCGCACGCCAGCCTCGCCCCCGAGCATACGGCGCAACGCCCTCCTGCTGCTCCGCCGATGAGCGCGGCCCTCGGGCGCGCGTAGCGCTCCGGGAGCAAGCTCATCGCCATGCCGCTCGTCGCCATGGCGCTCATCGCCATGCTGCTCGCGCTCGTCTTACATCAGCCCTCTGCAGTGAGCTTACAAACTCATCTGCTGTGTGCGGACAGCACTTTCACTTTGGTATACCCGTACGCAGCCGAATGTTTCCCAGTGGACGCAAAGCGCCTTAGGAAAGTTGATTTCACACCTTTAGTTGCTTTATCTGGCCCGAGTTTGTTTAATTTCGCTGTTTTGTCTTTATGCCGTGCACTAATAGCCCCAGTCCAGCGATACTGATGATCCATGACGATCTGTAACCGTGTGAAACACATCCCACAGTGGGGACGTGTGCCAGTGAGCTGACCCCTTGGTCCTGAGGAAGACTGGAATTTGTTTTAATGCTGACAGTAGGCAATATATGTGCTCAGCTGTGTACAGAGCAGCTCTCTGGGATTCTGGGTGATTGCATTATTATCGACATGCCCTGTAATAAGTAGATTGGCTGATCGTACACTGACTGCACGGTGATTTCATTGAAAAATCCTTCCTTGCCAGTACTGAATCGAGCATCGGTGGGCGCTGGTAGACCGCAGCTGAATAGACTGCAGTCCTGGCGTGTAGTCCGTTCCTAGGTGCGTTTTGAGGAGTGCAGGTTTCATGATTTCACCAAACTTTCCCAGAATTCTTTTGTACCTATAAAGGCTGGATCGCATATGCTGGAGGCGCGCAGTGCCAACCAAGCCCCTGGTATCTCAGGCACACGGCGCCACTCTCGCTCCATCAAACACCAGATGTTCCTCAATCTGCAGGAGGCGCAACCAATGCAGTGGTAAATGTGTCTGAGTCTTAGGTACAAGGAATAAATCTGGGAGTCAATCATGCGTGTGTGGTGTAAACAACCCATTAGACTGAACCCTGTTTCCTTCACTCTATCCATTTACTGTGGAAATCTGTTCACACTGGCCGTTATCGAAGGAACACACTTTGGGGCGGTCTTGAAGATTCTCCTGTAGCTTAAACAACAGTCAGCATCCTTGCCTGTCTGAGGAATGTTTCGCCGTGGCCGGCCCGAGCTTCCGCACGGAGATTTTCCAGAAGAAAAAAATCCTTCTCGCATGTCCCGGCAGGTCGAACAGGAATGATTAATGCAAATGTTGCTTCCAGATTTAATGGATTTCATAAGCCAACCTACTGACTCATAATCAGCTAGGGGAGCGCTGAGGTTCCATTCGTCTTCCTACATTCCGGGCCTCAGCGCTTCAACGTCCTAAACAAAGCAACAGCCATTAGCACACATTTCGGTTCTAACCATAGCCGCGTTCGTATATCCACGACGGGCCCAGCTCATCCGTGCGCCCTTGGGCCACAGGGGCGAAAACGCAGATGCTGGCAACACGTGGAGAGCAGTGCTGAACAAGCCCTACCGAGGGATTCGACCTGATTCCCAGAACCAAGTTTATTTAACTTCGGAATAAATCTAATATCTGGTTTCAGATTACGAGTTCTTATTGTTTCCCCTTATAAAAGCTGCAATGTTATTTTCACTTAACTCAATTCATTTGTCTTTTTGAAAATGCTCAAACAATATGTGAGCGGATAGCCTGGTAAGAAGTTTTAAGAATGTAAGAATATCATGGTTTACGATTGTGTGTATATATATATTTTTGGACATCAGTTTGGACATTGATGTGTAAAATGGGAAGTGTGTGATGGCCATCTGAACATCTCAAGGAGAAACTGTAAGAGACCACATATCTGTGTGTGCAGCAGAGTCCTCTGCTACAGCGAAGTGACAGATCTGTGTGTCGCCTACCCCAGTAATATTCCCACTTTAGCATGTGTGCATGAGTTGGTGGGAAGGTGTGGGGACGAGTGCCTTCATGGATGTTAGCGTGCTTTCGCGCGTGTGTGTGTAAGCGACAATGCCAAGCAGATTGCTCAAGTCTCCTGCTTTTCTGCACGACTTGCTTTCCTAACTCTCTGATCTATCCCACGAACCGCAGCACATAATTCTTTCCTCTGCTTCTGCTTGCTTCTATTGGCCGTAACTAAACAAAACACCTCTCTTCACTGGTCCGTCACCTTTCCGTCATCCGCCAGCAGCCAAACCTCGTGTCACTGGTCCTCTGTGGCACAGTATGTACCTCACTTTGCCTCAGATAGCACCAGAGCTGCCTGTACAGTTGCTAGGTAACTGCCTGACTCCGGTTCCTCTCCAGTTGTCCCCTGGTCAGGAGGAGATGGTTATAAATGGATTTGGAGATGAATGTGGTTAGTCACGATGGTGCTTGCAGCCATGTTCCAACACTAACTGTTAACCGAGATGGAGAACCAAGGAGGGGAGGACAGCCCAAAGGAGGAACACACACACACACACACACACACACACCCCAAGACTTCATCACACTCTCCATGTGAATTAGCTGGTGCGTTATTTCAGCAGTATTCCATGTCTGCCGTGATGAGAGCTGTGATTTAACACCGCACAGTTCATTCAAAGCGGACCGTCGCTTCAGGCGTCACCCCACTGCCACCGCAATGTCACCAACCAGAACCAGCTCCAAGACCTTCGACCCCATCTCCTTGGTTCAATCGACCAATCCCAGGTCATTTGTCATCTGGAGTGCCCATGGTCCTTTCCCTTGTCAAATAAGCTGCAGATGTCAGTGGAGGATGGGGAGTTGGTGGGCGTTGAGTCTGTGCCAGGGTTGGATGTTGTTGGCGCAATAGAGCACGCGACAGAGGTCAAAGGTCGAAAGGTCCACCCGTGCAGTGAGCATGAGCGCGGCCCCTTTTCATCGCTCCCACCGGTATGTATTCGACCAGCCAGGCCTCTCAGCCTAACGTCCCTGACCCGTGCTGCTGTCAAAATTCAAACATATTTATACTGCGCGTCACAAAATCAACTTCACACGTGTCCGAGTCCGAGCCCCCAGCGAGCGAGCCAAGGATGACAGTGGCGAGGAAAAGCTCCCTGGAGCACGAGGAAGAAACCTTGAGAGGAACCGAGACTCAAATGGGGGGCCCATCCTCCTGTGGCAGACATGATCACAATAGTAATAATTAGCAAAATAAGTAGTGAAAGAGAGGGAAATAATACTAAAATAAACAATCAATATCTAGTCCAGTTTTCTAGAAACCCACCCCGTACAAGAACGTCCATCAAAGGTAACGGAGAAGTAGTTGTCTGGGGTGGAGGTGTGGTGGGCCACAGCTGGGAGCATCAGGGGGCGGGGGAGGTGCCATGGCAGCTGAGAGGGGTTTCAGGCTCGGTAACCACGTGACATCAGGGCTACGTGTACCTCGGCAGAAAGGGCGAATAGATTATTAGGCATGTCCAGGTATGAGGGTGTTTCAATTAGAGAACTGCAAAGATGGACTCCGGCAGATCAGCTACGGCAGCACAGCTAATAGGGAAGAGCCAGAAGGAAACACAGGCATGAGGCACCCTGGGACGTCAGCACTCCGCCGCTCTTAGTCAACAAACTTGAGTGACAGAAGAGAGGTGAAGTGAGAGCATCATAACATCCCGGTTTACCACAACTCTCAGCGCCCATGGACCCCCCAGAGCTACACCTTTACCTAAGATGGGAAGTAGCTAATAAAATAGCCTGGCCTTAAACATTCGAACAAATACACGAAGGTTTACTCTGTGCTCCACTGCTGTGGTCTGCTTGAGATTATGCATGTCCCATTCCTGGGTCTTCCTCTCATATACACGTGGGTTTTTTTTTTTGTATCTGTGAGAGCGTGTAACTGTCCACATGTTACTGATGCTCTAATGTGTGTGTGTTTATCACTCTCACTATCCATCAAAGCAGATTCCCTAATCATCGCCTGTCCTCTTTACTCTTTACTTTAGAGTATCAACTAAAACTAAAACCCCACAGCTCCCGCGATCCTGAAAGCAGACCCGATTCTCCCTGTCTGCAGTAGCGACTGAGGAAGAGGAAGTGACCTCTGTCTGACCATGAGGGCAGCTCAGCATATCAGTAGTTCCAGGCCTGGTTACAAAAAGGCCACATCAAGTAACCAAAGTTGTGTGTGATGGGCGAGTCTGAAGCGCCGCTGTGTTGTTGGGAGTAAGCACTTAGACCTCGGGGGAACTTAAGTGGATAAACACTCTACTGAGATTTAGTTCTAATCTGTCTCTCTAATTCAGATCTACTATTATGGGTTCTAATCTGTCGCTCGAATTCAGATCGTGACTTTTCTGACAGTCTCCTGAGGTGAAGCACCGTTCCCTCCTCTCCCAGAAATCAATCTGGATTTACACACAAACAAACCACTTGGATTCTAGTGTTTCTTGAAATCTGTTTATTGTCGATCTTGCACAGCTAATCACATTTCGGGTTTGGGGCACCCAGAGCTCTTTATCAATCCAGTGGCCAGTGTGATACTGCTGTTCACGTCTTGAGTTCATATCTGTCTGCCCTTGCGCCTCACTTACCCTCAGCTTTGACTGGGAACTTGGGACCGCATCCCGTCCTAGTCATGGGCTTAACTCTGCTTTGAAAACTGTTTGCAAGGGAAAAGGATGTGTAGCAAGTGTTGCATCCCGTTCAGTTCTCTCCCAAATCAAGTTTGTGGGAGCGCGCGGTCAGTTAACAAAATTCAGCACTAGTAATAAAGCGAAAGGGTTCAACAAAGGGGTTTATGTCCAAGTGTATCAGGGCTATGGGTGGCCAGCAAAAAAATATTTATCACACAAATTACTAGCATAAATAAATCGTTTTGAAAATTAAAAGTACCTGAGGCATCTGAGATTAGTTATTATATATTCTAGATTCTTATTATATATACTCATTATATATTTCTCCCTTTTCAGTGATCAGTACCGCATGTTCTCATTTTCGAAAAATAAAACATGCTCAAATGGCTTTTCCTGATTGCTGTTTTTCTTTTTCTTTTTACCTGAACAACATTTGTCTGTAGTTCCATGTGTCAGCTCGGTCCAGTAGCGGAAAACCTGAATACAAATGAACATGCAAAATGAATCGGATGCTGGGAAATGAGCTAGCTAGCTATGTGAAGCTGCAGTGTTTAAGCTCAGGCTGCTGTGCTTCTGAACTCTTGGTGATAAGATATTAGTCCCGCTAAGGCCCAGTTATATTTAGAAGGCTCTGGAATATGTTAAAGTTATCTGGGATTGGTAACACTTTTTTTTCTGGCCATGTTCTTTCTGTTCGCTCATTCATTCACATCCTCAGCTTCTCTGCTCTCGTGCCACTGCTCCGTTTCCACGCAACCGCGCGGTGCGTTTTGAAGCACCAATCAGAATGCGGGGCCACTGGAGCATCACATGCTCCGAGTGCTACTTTCAGAGCTTGGCCGGATTTCTGTGGCAAACTCTCGTATATTTTCAACAGATAAATGTGCTGACGCATCCTCTGCAAACCCATTGTAAAGTACAGCTAGGGTCAACGCATTCATGCAGAATATGGGATGGGGTTCTTGTGAGTGGCATAGCTGAGAAGTAGCACCATGTGCCATGTGACCATCTCTTAGTTCCCTGGGCTGCACATTACGTCATGATTGCCGTATACTATACTGTATATTGTATGTTATTGCTGTAGGGTGTTATGCCTGTTCATTTGATCTCTCTCTCTCTCTCTCTCTCTCTCTCTCTCTCTCTCTCTCTCTCTCTCTCTCTCTCTCTCCATGTTGATTCACAATTTTAACCCCAACATGCGCGCATGCTTGCACAGACAGGTTTGCATGTACAGCCTGCTGTGGCACTGCAAGTAGAGAAGGCAGGTGGTGTTGAGGTTTGGCTGCTGAGAGACCTCACACTTCACACCTCACACTACAGACCTCACACTTCACACCTCACACTACAGACCTCACACTTCACACCTCGCAGCACACGCAAACCTCCAAGCCAAAATGGGACAGAACAACCTGCGCCCATATACAGTACCCGCGTGTACCCCAGTTTGGTTCATGGTGTTAGAACTGCGAGACTAGATCCCAGACTCCCCGTAGGCGGGGCCACAGAAGGGGCTCAGACCGGGGACGAGCTGAACAGGGGCTGTTTGTGCCGACGCTCTGACTGGGATTTTAAACTGGGGTAGTTCTTTGGAAGTTTATGATTAGATAGAGACCTGGTTTCCAAACACAAAGTAGAGAGACAGAACACGTAGGAGGGACAGAACCAATGGGCGCTTTGATCACAAAATTATGGCCAGTTAGGATGCAGACATGCCAGATGAATGCTGATGAAACCATGTTTCTGTCTGTGGGCTTGCTTTCTGTTTGTTTGTTTTGGTATTGTTTCTCATGGCGATCCTCTGGCGGGTGTGACGGTGATGTTTGCATCATTTCCAGCGTGCTCCTCTGCTAACCGTCAGCTCTGATTGAGCGCTGTGCAGAATGCATTAAAAACGCAACACATTCCTTTAATCGGGCGGAAGGAGCCCAGTGTCCAGAACCTACAGTGTGTGTGTCTGCGTGTGTGTGGTGGGGTGTGTGCCATTTGTTGATGTGGTGAAGCTTCACGTGAGGGCGTGTGCAGCTTTTAGAGTAGGTAAGAACAGCGTCGGCGTGTAGACACGCAGGCGTGCGCCGGTAAAGTCTGCTGTCTCCTTCCGCCCCTCCTCTTCCTCACGTTCCTCACGTTCCTCACGTTCCTCACGTTCTTCTCTCCCTTTACCTTCTGTGCTCTCACGATCTGTCTGTCGCCGCCTCTTTCCCTCTCAGGTCCTTAAGATCGGCTTGATTGGGCACAGGAAAAGAATTCTGGCGTCCCTCGGAGACCGGCTACACGAGGACCCACCCCAGAAGCCCCCGCGAGCTATTTCTCTAAGGGTCAGTACAATGGTTTATCTTCACTGCCACAGTGACCTCTGCTGGCCTGAGATTGCAGGAGCTTACAGACCGCATGAGCGCTGCAACACGCTGCAGTTTCGTTTTCTCTGTGTCCCGTGGGGGCGTCTTGACATCCCGCGGGTGCCCTTACGTCACTCGGGTGTTCTGACCGGCATGGGGCATTCCTGACGAGGGCATTTTGTCCTTTCATGGAATTTTCATGAAATAAACAAAAATCAATGTAATTGAATTATTAATGCAACATAATTTAGTGTAACATAATTAATGCAGGTCAGCTTTTAATTATATTGCAGTAAGGGTTCACCGCAAGTGATTTAATATATTGCGAAACATATTGCCATTACCACATGCTGAAATAATATATAATAATATAGTAGAAATAGAATCCCTGTTTATCGTTTTTGTCCAACACACACCTACACCCGTTCAGACCTGCATCATAAGGATTGGCTGTAAAGGTAATTTTATTTATTTTTGATTAATTTTATGCATGTAATTTTAATATATTTTATATACATTTTTGGAGGGAGAGACACATGTTTTAGAGGGTTTGCATGTTGTCACTGGTCTAATGCACTTGCAGCAGCGAGCATTATACACACTCGCTCATCTCCACCCGTAAGCCTCCGGCCCTGCGCTAACCAGCGAATGTCGCCACAGAACAACACCTCAGCTCCGTCTCAGAATAACTGGCAAAACAACACAAGGTTAGCCGAACTAACCGATAACGTTGGCATGAAGTAATAGGAAATAGGAGCGATAGGAAAATAGTCAGAATTCTCTTCCCTGAAAATTTCCCTGTCGTGTGAAGAAACGCTTCAGTCGGCTTGCCGCCGAGCACGCGCAGGCAGGGTTACTTCACGCGGAGGAGCTCCAGCTCTCCCCAGTCTCCGGCCCCATTCCACTGAAGCGGTCTTCCGTGTTCCTCGGGGACCCTTTCGGATTCTCCAGATTTACGCGTTGTCCCAACATCCAGCACGACCGAGTCAAGCAATCAAGAACCACGAATACCTGGTACAGCTTTTCTGGGAGAAGGAGATAGAGCAAGGCTGTTAGCTGTGTGTGTGTGTGTGTGTGTGTGTGTGTGTGTGTGTGTGTGTGTGTGTGTGTGTGTGTGTGTGTGTGTGTGTGTGTGTGTGTGTGTGTGTGTATATCTGTGGGTGGGTGGGTGTGGGGGGTTGACTCCCCGGACTGTTTGGGGAGACACTGCACTAAAGAACTCAGATTGCCATTGCGTCAAAGCAAACCACTCAAGTGAGAATGTGGGAGTGGTGCACATGTTTTAATGATTTTGTTTACAGGCATCACCGCAAGAGAAGGAGTTCATAAGCCCCTCCCCCCATGCCCCCCCCCCAAACCCAGTGAGGGAGCACCTATTGGTTAGACACCTCTCTCTCTCTCTCTCTCTCTCTCTCTCTCTCTCTCTCTCTCTCTCTGCAGTATCATTCTTTCTCTGTCCTCAGGGACGCCCCCACTCCTATTTAATCCTCCGCTCCGTAGTAGACTGTAAAAAAGAAAAAAGGAAAAAACGTGCTAGACTGTTCCTTCGCGTTCACATTAATTACACCTGCAGTGTGAGAAGGATTCTGTCTTCCAGTCCCCTTCTTCAGCCATCACAAACGGAGTTGCAGAGCTCCCTCTCCTTTCCGAGAGGGTCCGACTGTACTGCCCATTACCGCGCAGCCTTGTGCTCATCCCCATCTTCAGGAAGTCCTCCAGCCCCGGTCCTGGGACCGCGCATACCTCCCAGCTTCCCAGTAGCTGTTCCCTGCATAAGTAATCCCAGGACCAACGAAACGCGCACGTGACGAGATTTTCCAACGCCCAGAATAGCTTGCCCAGTCTGGATTCGGACTTGTTTAGGCAAACGTTTGTACAGTTCCTGGGCGAGCTGCTAACGGCTCATTGCCAGAGGCCATCTCCCCTGTCAGGGGTCCGAGCCGCGTGACCTGTGCTGCGGCACGTGGCACTGCTGCCGTTAGAACCCAAACCCCAGCAGTGAGGTCCACGGTGCTCCGCTACCGTCCCAGAACGACCTTTGACCAGTTCATCCTGCTAAGGCGGCAACTGTAGCCTGATATTAACGAGCTTGGCCCTGTGTTACCGCTGCCCCCTGCAGGATCCCACTGGGAACCACACCCCCCCCCAGCTCTCTCCGTCCCTGAGCCAGGCACCCTACCCCAACGCCAGCTCCCTCGACGTCCAGCACCTCATCATGCAGGCCGACGCCAGGCGCAGACGCAACGACAGCTACTTCGAGGACGTCCCGCGCTCCAAGCTGGAGCGGCAGATGGCCCAAGTCAGCATGGTGAGTCCCCAGCTCAGGATGTGACTGGGTTTTCCGTGTCCACGTTACACATCCTATACACGTAAGCGGCGTGTCCAGGACATGACTAGGATGAAACATTTAGCTGACATGTCACAGGAGTGCAAATGTGTCAAAGTGCAGAGCCGAAGTTTGGGACACACTGTGCCTAAAACTCATTTCTCTCTATTTATACTCCCAAACGTTGCTGTGTTTCCCCGTGATGAATCTCGCGCGCCGCCTCCGCCCCGAATCCTCTCCAGTTGCCGTGCTTCTCGCCCTATTTTTTGTTCCGTGTCTGGGGGAGAAGGTGGGGTCTGCACTTACAGACCTGGAATTGTGTTCTTCATTAAACCTAACCTCAGTGACATGTGGCTTTTAAGCGTGTGTGGGTGTGGGTGTGGGTTCGTGCATGTGTCTGCGTGTGTGTGTGTGTGTGTGTGTGTGTGTGTGTGTGTGTGTGTGTGTGTATATGTGTGTGTATGTGTGTGTGTGTGTGTGTGGAATCATGTGAATGAGTTGAGTCATTGCACTCTAAAGCATAATGACTGGGGATAAGTAACACCTCTCTGTGTGTCTGTCTGTCTGTCTGCCTGCCTCGTTATCAGTTGGTCCAGCATAGCCGGCGGCAGAGTGCAGAAGCGTGTGATCAGCGGCTGGGTGTCTAACAGCTCTCCCACTCACTTCTCTCTTTCAGCAGGGGGAGTGGTGCGAGCCAATCACACTGCGTCCCCCTAACGAGGCCACATCGTCCACTCCCGTCCAGTACTGGCAGCACCACCCGGAGAAGCTCATATTTCAGTCATGCGACTATGAGGCCTATGTAAGTGTGTGTGGGTGTGCGCTCGTGCACGTGTAAGTGTGTGTGGGTGTGCGCTCGTGCACGTGTATGTATGTGTGTGTGTGGGGGGGGGGGGTGTCATTCTGATCAGCTGCTGTCTTGTGAAGCTGTATATAGCAGTTATAAACTTGCGTTGTGAGTCATTTTGCCCCACAGCCATGACTTATTGAAATGTTGTTTGTTTGTTTGTTTGTTTTCATTGAGGTTTCCAGTTTAATCCCACATTTAAATAAGACCAAACTTCCCAAACATTGCGGCAATGTATCCCAGAAATATTTAATTTTACCTCACAAACAAAAATCATTCCCACAAGTGCACACAAAGTGTCTACATACACACTCTACAAAATGAAATAATATTTTATGAATTGTTAAATTGCTACAGTATTGTTGTAGACTTGTTTCTTATAAATCTAGACATAGATAACTAACTGGCTAACTATCAGAGGGTCAGAGAGAGAGAGAGAGAGAGAGAGAGAGATGTGAACAGGCTTTGCTTATTCGGTGGGGAATAACAGTATTTCTCTCTTCAGTTAAAGTGACGGCCTGTTTTTCAGCTTCTCTGCATCTTGGAGTAATTTTAGCTAGAGGTTACATAAAGCTGCTCTGTTACCTAGCAACAGCCCTGTAAATCTGATTGGTATATCTGCTAGCGTGAAAAAAAGCAATGTCAGATATTTGTAGAATACGGCAGTATTGCTCTCATGTAAATCTGATTGGCCCTAGTAGGGCCCAGTAGAGGGTTTGATTGGCAGCCATAGATGTCTAGATGAAAGATGAAGAGAGTGATGAGCAGATCAAAGTGAGTCCTACCACTTATGGTATGCCAGAAGGATGAATATTTCAAAAACATTATTTTTATTTATTTACTGTAACTGTCCTGGTGTTTATTACTGTGGCTTTAAGGGGCATCAGGACAGTAAAAGCCTGGAGCCAGGGAAATGGGCGTGTGTGGGTGTGTGTGCGCGCGTACGTGGGCCCACACGGACGACCCAGCCTATGCTGGCTCGCGTCTCTGCAAACACCATTTTAATCTCATCAGGTTCCGTTTATTGATCTCAACAGCCTCCAGTCCCTCAATCTGATCACGAGAGAAAGAGAGAGAGAGAGAGAGAGAGAGAGAGAGAGAGAGAGAGAGAGAGAGAGAGGCTCTGCTGTTCTATCTACTGTTCTGAGTGCTTTATTCCCACAAACCTTTTTTTTTTATTATATCAGTACCCCCACAGCGCTGTCATTACATAACTCTCTCTCTCTCTCACACACACACACACACACACACACACACACACACAAAAACATTAGTTTGATGTAAACCGTGAACCGCTACCTCCCCAGGTTGTTTCTGCTTCGTGGCTCGCCGTGCTCTAGGAATGCGCCTACGCATCGTCCCAGTCCCCCTCTCAATCCCTACCTCCTCTCAGCTGGTTCCGCGGGCCTCGTCTGGATCCGCACTTCCTCAGAACCTCCCTGCTCTACTTTCTTTCCAACGCTACATAAAAATCTCCACTCAGAGCAAAATCACTAAAATCCCATTGCCCAGACAGTACCAATGCAAACAAACAAACAAACACGGACATGGGCTTTCGGACTGAGATTACCAGTGAGGTAAAAAACCTTCAAACTGTGACCGCGCCAGCATGATGACAATATTCCGCCCGCGGCGACCAAACCGTATTTAAGGTGGCGTTATCTAGCCCGGGCTGCGCGTGCGGTGCTGGGAGTCACGCGTGTTTGTCTTTGCATGCCGCAGTACCTGGGTTCCATGTTGGTGAAGGAGCTGAGAGGCACGGAGTCCACCCAGGACGCCTGCGCCAAAATGCGGGTAAGACTGCATTTAAGATGCCGCCGCCGTAGCCGCCCGGTGGCCCGGGGCGTTCCCATGTCCGGCCACTTCAGTCGGGAGGGAAAACAGGGTGTCAGTGGGCTGAGGGCCATTAGTGTCAGAGGGGTACTCCGGTTTCGAGGTGTTCTTCTAGTTGGTGTCCATAAGGGGTGTCACTGCTCTGCTTCCACACACCTGGAACAGCCATGACTGCAGTGGCCTTTGGTTACCCTTTACCTGGAAATCCTCTCTCTCTCTCTCTCTCTCTCTCTCTCTCTCTCTCTCTCTCTCTCTCTCTCTCTCTCTCTCTCTCTCTCTCTCTCTCTCTCTCTCTCTCTCTCTCTCTCTCTCTCTCTCTCTCTCTCTCTCTCTGCATATACTGCGTTCTGTCTCATGCATTCTTTCCCCATACATCAGGAGTTTCATCACTCCTGCCTGCACCACTGTTTTTGCATTCATACCATATAACATCTCTCTCCCCTCCTCCCTCTCTGCCTCCCTCTCTCCCTCCCTCTCTCTCTCTCTCCCTCTCCCTCCCTCTCTCTCTCTCTCCCTCCCCCTCTCCCTCCCTCTCTCTCTCTTTTCCTCCCCTCTCTCCCTCCCTCTCTCTCTCCCTCCCCCTCTCTCTCCCTCCCTCTCTCTCTCTCTCTCTCTCTCCCTCCATCCCCCTTTCTTTCTTTCTCCCTTTAAAGCTTTAGATTTTGACAGGTGCAGGCCAGCATAGCGAAGCTGAGTCAAACATAAATGGTGACCAAGAAGAAAGATGAATAAAATATTCTCAAATATATTACTGTCAGCCATGCTAGAGTGGTTAAGGATGTTGCTGGAACTAACTCTAACCATTACTCCTCAAAAAACATTCACATATTCAATAAATGTTGTTGTTTTATTTTATATTATATTAGTTTATAAAGCATTCTGATTTTAAACATGGTATATATTATGTTTTGGTAGCTTTCCCCTTGAACACTTATAGTGAGAGTTCTTGCCTCATTTTGCAAGGAAAACAAGAATATTGAGTTTATTTTTTTCACATGGATTGTTTGTCTGATATGTGAAGTGTGCTAGGTGTTGGGATTTAGGGGGTTTATGGGTACTTTAATGTGCTGAGTTCTGGGGTATAGAGGGTTTATGGGTACTGTAATATGCTGGCTTCTGGGGTTTATGGGTACTGGATTTTGGGGCGCTCGTGTTGGCGGCTCTGTCATGATCTATTCTCTGTTCTGTAAGAAGTCTACAGAACAAATGAAGAAAGTCCCCACCATCGTCCTGTCCGTCTCATACAAGGGGGTCAAATTCATCGACGCCACAAACAAGGTGAGAGGCATCCGAGTGCAATATGTTCAAAATATATCAGCCTGTGTGACACAAGACAAAAGCCCGTGGGCTCAATCTAACTGTTGTTTAATCCTCTCCCTCTTTCTTTATCTCTCTCACGCTCTCTGTAGAACATCATAGCTGAGCATGAGATTAGGAACATCTCATGTGCAGCGCAGGATCCAGAGGACCTCTCTACGTTTGCCTACATCACCAAAGACCTGAAGTCCAGCCACCATTACTGCCATGTGTTTACAGCCTTCGATGTGGTAAGTATCTCTCTGACACACACACACACACACACACACACACACACACACACACACACACACTTTTGCAAAAGCACCTAAACATGGAAAGGTATCTATGGATGGCCTGTAATGGCATTTTCGAGCATTTTGACCCATGTGACCCGTATGTGTGGGCAGAATCTGGCCTATGAGATCATCCTGACGCTGGGCCAGGCCTTCGAGGTGGCCTACCAGCTGGCACTGCAGGCCAGGAAGGGCGGCCACGGATCCTCCACGCTGCCCGAGAGCTTCGACAGCAAGCCCTCCAAACCCATCCCCAAACCTCGCTCCAACATCCGCAAATCTGTGAGTTCCAAATGCAGTGTCCACACCCTCACCCCACACCCTCACTCTAAACCCTCACCCCACACCCTCACTCTAAACCCTCACCCCACACCCTCACTCTAAACCCTCACCCCACACCCTCACTCTAAACCCTCACCCCACACCCTCACCCCACACCCTCACTCTAAACCCTCACCCCACACCCTCACTCTAAACCCTCACCCCACACCCACCTGTGCCGTCTCCTCCTGTCCAAACTCCCACCAATATTGCCCACCCCTGCCTGTCCTCTCCACACACACCCACACCCACACCCACACACACACACACACCCACACCCACCCACACCCACACCCACACACACTCACACACACCCACACACACACACCCACACACACACCCACACACCCACACACACACACACACCCACACCCACACACACCCCCACACCCACACACACCCACACCCACACACACACACACACCCATACACACACCCACACACACATACACACACACACTCTCACTCACACACTCACTCACACACACCCACACACACATACATACACACACACCCACACACACGCACACACACACACACACACACTCTGCAGCTAACCGCTCGCTGTGGGCTCCTGCTTGATCCACTCGCTCTCCAGACGTATCAGAGAAGAGCGTGTCCTGCTGAGTTGTTCAAGTGGCAGTGTCGTGCTGGAACCCTTCGTTCACTGCTATGTTCCCCGCCGCCTCGGTCTGTCTTTGTTCACGCACGAGAGGAGAAATGCAGGGAAAAGAGGTCTATAGAAAAAAAGAAAAGAAAAACTAACCCTGTTTGTAGAAATTTGGAGTGTCTGATGTGCGTGTGACTGCGTATGTGTGCGATGGGTAAACGTTGCCCCGTCTCTCCTCTGTGTCTGCTGAGTGCCAAGCGTGATCGACGTTGACTGTGAGCTCAGCAGCGTCCCCTGAGCATGCCTGCGTGTCCCTCTGTCTGCTGACCCCGGGCCCTGCTAGTGGCCAAAGGTCCCTCCCATCTCCCACCATCCACCAAGCACAGAACAGATCCAGCGCGAGACCCAGGCAGCCTGGCGCATGGTGGCACGCATGGTGGAGGTCCGTTTGACTGGAAATCTTTGGCTCCGGTGCGCTGGTCGTTCTGGGAGCACATGATCGCAGCTCCGCTGTTGCTGTGGGGGGGGGGGGGGGGCACTGTGTCTGAGCTCCCACACACACACACACACACACACACACACACACACACACACACTGTACATGTGTGTGAGAGAGTGTTTATGCTCTAAATGATCAATTATCACGTGTAATGTGATCTGCTGAGTGCATTAACCATTCGATGCTTCCCCCGTGGCTGTGTTTTTCATGTTTGTGTGTGTGTGTGTGTGTGTGTGTGTGTGTGTGTGTGTGTGTGTGCGCGCGTGCACGTGTGTGTTTCTGCATATAATGACAGCAGCCACACTAATAGAGTTTATGGATTTTCCTGAGAGGCAAGATGAAGTGAACGTTATGCCACACACTCATCTTCTCATACATTTAAATGACTTTCAATAACCCTCATCCTCTTTTAGAATCCATTCTCTTTCTCTGTGTGTGTGTGTGTGTGTGTGTGTGTGTGTATGTGTGTGTGTGTGTGTGTGTGTGTGTGTGTGTGTGTGTATGTATGTATGTGTGTGTGTCTGTGTGTGTGTGTCTGTGTGTATGTGTGTGTGTGTGTGTATGTATGTGTGTTTGTGTGTGTGTGTGCGTGCGTGCGTGTGTGTGTGTGTGTGTGAGTGCGTGTGTGTGCGTGTGTCTGTGTGTGTGTGTGTTCTCCTGCTCCTCCCTGAGCCTCCATCTGTGCGTGCGCGTGCGCGCGTGGGCGCGTCAGAGCGTTACCGTGTTGAACGGGCTCTCTGACCTCTGTGACCTCTGTGTTCCGCCCCTAGGTCATGTCCCCCTCTAGCCGCTGGTCCCTGGGGCACATACACACCCCGCGCCGGCCTCCTCTCCACCCTCCTACCTCCCGACTCCTCCTCCATCCACACAAAGCTCAATTTCAGGTCTCCTTGCATTTTCCTTTTCCTTCTGCCGCTGCGCCTCCCGTCCCGTCTCTGCCGTGTTCCGCCGTGCGTCTCTCAGCCAGCTCACGCCACCCCCCCTCCCCCCCGGTGCATTTTTGCTTATCTGTGTGACTCCTTGTCAATGTGTGTGTGTGCGTGTGTGTGTGTGTGTGTGTGTGTGTGTGTGTGTGTGTTGCGCGCATTTGTGCACTGGCCATGCACAGCCATTCCATGCTGCCCAGAGAAACAGCAGCTTCAAAGCTCTCAGACAAACGCACCTGCAGGAGTCTTTATCATGGAAGGTGACGAGGTTATGCAAGGTTAGTCAGAGGCGTGCGAGCACTCTAGTTTGAAGTAATCAGGCAGTGTGAGGGTTTTATTTAGCATTCGTACGCCTGCACATGGACGAAACGGATAAAGAAACAGAGGCAGAGAGAGGGCAGCCCAGGTTACTCTGCGCGCGCTCGCGTCTACGTGTCGTTCCCGTGGATAAGCCGGTTCTTAAGCTAAGCGTGAACGAACGCCAGGCGCCACGGATACAAGGGGACCAGCGCGATTGGTCGAAAGAGCCAATGTAGTAGCAGGGTAGTTTTGCCAGTAGCAGTAGAGCGGATACTGTTTAGCAAGGAAGCGGTAAGTGCAGCGCCCCGTTCCTACTTCCAGCTAAGAGCAGTCGCTTTTATTTTTCAAAGCAGTTTCCTAAAGACTAAGAGCTTCCCCCTCAGTTTTTGCTGTGTGAGTCAATGTTTGTGTGGATAATAAATCACTCTACTCTGTCCTTAAATAACCCCCCTCCCCCCCCCAACCTAAACTTACTTATTCCCGTCCCGTCACTCCCGCTCCGTCTGACGTGCGGTCTCACTCCCATCTCTACCCAGATGGAGCAGCCCTCGATGGACCAGAAGGGCCACGGGAACGTCCCCTGGATAGTGGAGCCGGGACAGGAGGCCAAGAGAGGAGTCAACACCAAGTATGAGACCACTATTTTCTAATATACCCCCCCACCTGTCCACTCCTGTGTGTGTGCCTTTCAGAGAGCGCCCTCTAGAGGCCCTCCACGGAGCCACGGGCCCAGTGACCTGTGACACGCCCGCGTCTCTCTGCCCGGTGCAGCCCGCCCGTTTACCGTGGCCTCTGCATGATGTCGCTGCCGCACTCCCTCTCTCCCTCTCTCCCTCTCTCTCTCTCTCTCTCGCGCTCCCCCTCTCCGGCTGCAGTTCTGTGGCTCTGTACGGGAAGGTCGCACTCGGCCCTCGGGCTGACGCATTCCGTGTCAGACCCTTCCCTCCGCTCTCCAAAAAAAAAAAAAAAACAAACAAAAAACAAACAAAAAAAAGGGGAGACAAACGTTGCGCTGTTTTTTTTTTTGTTGTTGGTTTTTTTTTTTTTTTAAACAATTTTTCCTCCCATTTTTTTTCCCCTCTCTCCTCCGTTGCACTCGTTCCTTCGGGAGGCAGCTGCCCAAGCCCCACGACACACGTATACACGAACACACCCTAAACCCTCCCGACTGCTTGAATGAGAACTCTAAAACCGTAATGCTGCTGCTAGTTTGTACCTGCCGTGAGGGGCAGTTAGCCGCCAAGGGTTTGGGGCTAGCAAGAGGAGGGTCTGTCGAGACGCCCACTCTGCGCAGCACGGGTAGGAACACAGATTGGATCCTACTTAAGGACATTTTGCTTGTGTGTTATGTAGCAAAATTTTCATTTTAAAAAGAACGCTTGTCAGAAATTACACCCTTTATTTTGGATTTTTTATTTTTAATTTTTTTTTTTTTCCTTTTGCAAATGTATCCAGAACGGCCCACACAGGACAGCCTGGGGTTTGGCTTCCTCTAAAAACCGTGCTGGTGGTACAATCCGCGTCTTAAGTTCAGTTCGTATCCACCCATCTCGCGACAAACAGCGCGTCGATACTGCATTTAAAGGGAGCTTCTTTTACGTGGAAGCATTTTCGAGCGACTTTTAACTATGAATGGTTTTTTGGGGGAGGGGGGTGGCTTTGAACGCATGTGGCCCCGAAGCAGGCACTTTGGCCTGTGGAGCGCGTGGTCCGTGCGGGACTGGTGAAGGGGCATCTGTGGAGCGCGTGGTCCGTGCGGGACTGGTGAAGGGGCATCTGTGGAGCGCGTGGTCCGTGCGGGACTGGTGAAGGGGCATCTGTGGAGCGCGTGGTCCGTGCGGGACTGGTGAAGGGGCATCTGTGGAGCGCGTGGTCCGTGCGGGACTGGTGAAGGGGCATCTGTGGAGCGCGTGGTCCGTGCGGGACTGGTGAAGGGGCATCTGAGAGGCTTTTTTTTTTTTTTTTTTCCCCTTTTTTTTTGATGGACGCTTTAGATGAGTGATGTAATCTCGTTCGCAGGGCAGTGCCGGACGCCCATGTCTATTACTGTGGAAATCAAAGAATGTAGCCAGCCCCTAACACGGACCCTCTCACACACACAATTGCAAAAAGGACTACAAATATGGAGCCTAAAAGTGTCACTGGACTACAAAACTTGGCAGAGCCTCTCGCAAATGGACCTTTAAATTAAACGCGGTGCACAAAGGACCACTGGCACGGATCTTTGGCCGTTTGCGGCGGGAACGCACGCGCGAGCGCACCCGCTCCAGCGGACCATGCGACGGCAGGGATCTGTCCGGTTCGAACGTGCGCTTTTCTGCATTACGTGCCCTGTCACGAGGGCCGGTGGACTACGCTGTGCAAGGGAGACAGTTGGGGGAAAAAGGCAAGTTGCTATGGAGATAGGACATACACCATACACCAAGTTGCTATGGAGATAGGACATACACCATGGTGACTCTGACAGACTTCTATTGTTTAATTCATTAGTCCAAAATACTACGACATGTGGAGACTGGGGTGAAAGTGGACTTCCTGGTTTGCCATATTGTCATTTTTTCAGTTGTCCTCTTTGGTTTCCCTTCGTTTTGTTTATGGTTGATGAAACGTTATGAATATTATGCACAATGTGAATGGATTTATTGCACTGGACAACCATGAAATTTGACACGTCTCGTGCCAAAATCACTACAGATTTGTTGTTGACATGACTGACAATGCCATGCAGATTACTATTCATATTGGCAAAACATTTTACTGTTTAATAGAAGTCTATATTGCCATTATTCTAATTCTTAATCAACTATTATTATTATTATTATTATTATTATTATTATTATTATTATTAATGTGCAATTCTTGTCTAATGTTGTCTTAATGTTACATTATTTTTATATGATATGTCGGGCTTGAGAATAATAGCCATCCTGAAAAAAAAGTATATTATTATTGTAGTAAAAGAGAGAATGTGTGAATGGCTCCACTCAACTTTGCTTTCAGGTGAAAAGGCCATTGATTCTCTTGGGGCTGAAACACAGAAACAGATGTACTATTTTAACTCAGTGTAACTGTAGAAATTTTGCCACAGTTCTCTTGTAAATAAATATTTTGTTGACTCATTGTTCATACATGTAATGTAGTTTAAGATAAAAAAAAAAAAGAAGAAAACAAATAGCAGGAAAAAAACCAGATATGACATCGCACCGGTTAACATGGTACCAAATTCAAAAATGTTACTGTTAAGAAAAAAAAAAAGAGCTTGTACAAGAAGCGGAATTGCTAACATACGTGTACACAGGCTTGGGCTTCCAGCACTCCGGTTTTCTAAGTTTGGTCCATATTTATATCCTGGCGATGCACACGGAATAAATCGGACTTGTACGACCATTCCCTGCTGTGTGGCCTCCTCCTCCTCTGCCGGCAGCGCGCTGTGTCTGGGGCACGGGACCAGCGACCGACAGGCTCCACCCATGCTGCCCTGCATGCACAGCCAGCCTCCAGCCCTGCGGTCTGTAGCAAACCCGCTTCGTCCTCTCATCTGCGATACACTACAGACTTGTATGACAGTAGGTTGCCTTACAGGGATGTCCTGAAGCATTCTGTTTTACTGTAATGCACAATAAAGTTTATTAGTAGGATGTTTGTCCGGGCTCGTGCTTTGTCTCAGCGTGCTGTCCACGCCAGCAGGCTGGGTTTGAAACGCGGACGTCCCAACCGGAGGTGAGCTCCTGTAGGAGAGAACTAGACAGGGAGATCCGGTTCCTTTTTCTCCCCCTCCCATCTTTCTGCATGAGGGAAATCGGCTTATTGGCAGCCGCGTGAAGCCTGTCGCCTTGAATGAGATTCGGCTAAGAGACGCCCGCCGTCTTCCGTGATGTGTTCCGACAGGGATGTGTGGGTGCGCGCGCGTGCATTGTCAGAGTGGCATCAGGGCGATATGAGGCGCAATGAAAGAGGTGGCCAGTCTGTTGCAGCTTCCGTTGCCATGGAGCTTAATGGTTCTGTACACATGTCCCGTTCATTCCTCCTTCACGGTTCCGATTGCGCCCCTCACCAGTGGTCGTGGAGCATGCTGTGAACGTGAGGCAGCGGTGCTGTTTACCTAAAATAAAAGGTAACAACCTTTTTAGACGGACTCACAATTTGCTTCACAATAGATTAAAATCTAAATTTAAACAATACCACACCGCGGACCATTTGACATAATATACACTGACCAAATACTGCAAATCACTATATGCACAAATCACCATAAATCTGGAATCTCTCAAAGTAAGGGAATACCACTAAGTCTTAAGACATTCTTAAAAACGTGTACAAACTGGGATAGTAGGTACAGTCTGTACAAGTACAGTGCTGCTTTGATTTAAACTTCTTACCAGGAACAACTAACAGCTCTTGGTTTGATGATCTTAGAGCTTCGTGTAGCGCTTGACGCTTTAGCACCAAAACTTTGAACTCAATTCTAAATCTTCGTGGCAACCAGCGAAGAGAAGGCAGCAGTGGAGTAATATTCCTCCTAGTGAGAACATGGCTGGCTACCTTTTGTACAAGGTAAGGCGAGCACCAATTCTCTGAGAAAACACTTGACTGAATAAACATAAAATACATTTTATATATATATATATATATATATATATATATATATATATATATATATATATATATATATCAGTAATCCAGTCACAAGTATGAGCATAATTCACAAATATGTGAATTAATTTTGTCAGTATATTGAAAAAGCTGTGTCATTTCTTACCTTAATGATGTACCTTAATTGGAAGAAACAGGCCTGTGTGAGGTTCTTAATATGCAGCATTTGTTTTAGAGTGTTCAAAGATAATAGCTACATTTCTGAAAACAGATTTAACATTCCACCCCAAAGCACCAAGCGCAAACTTTAAATTCCTAGAAACATCTTTAGGACCCACCATGTGGACTTCAGTTTTCTCCTCATTTAACCTAAGAACGTTGCAAGGCATCAGATTGACCATCTTACCAACGTCATTATGTTTTATAGATAAATACAACTAGGATCGTCAGCGTAGAAGTAAGAAATTAAATAATAAAGTGACTCATGAGAATCCTATAAAGGGAAAGTAAAACGGTTCTAAGACGGACAGCTTTGGGACGCAGGGAGATCTACTGAAACTAGCATCGGCTGATGAAGAGTTGACTGTAACAGCTCGCCGGGACCTTTGTAAAGCTTTCTGGTGATAACACCAAAGAGAAAAAAGTCTACTGCATCATAAGTGATATTTCCTCCCCTGAAACAGATGTGAACTGATGTACAGTATTACAACCAGGTGGAAATTGATCCACGTAATACAACATTTCCTCTAATATAGTTACATCTACGTATGATCACGCTTCCCGAGGTTCCTCGATGTAGAGTAAGTGACTTTTTTTGGTAACAGCTTCTAAGAATTAGGAACCTAAAATAGTGTTGTTTAGCTGAGGGTTTTTTTTTTTTACGTAATGTAGGACACAACGGAGGAGGAGGCGGTGCTGCCTCTCTGTGCGTCCAATGGAACAGACATCCCCCAAGTGCTGTGTGCGAAGGCTGGCACGTCTATATGGAAAGCCAAATTGGTCAAAACTTTGACCACTTTGGCTTTCCATACATCTATACTGCATCTACGCGTCTCGCCTCACACTCCCAACCCCAACGTTTCATTTTCATCTTCTGCAGCTTCGCATCAGTGGCCCCAGTCGAAGGAAATTAATCGCACTTTAGTTGTTGACAAAATTATGAAAAATTAGGCCTTTATTTATTTTTAAATAAATTTTTTTTTGTAATGATTTCCTCGCTTTGCTGATGATGGTGGCGGTGGCGGTGGGGAGGGTTAAAAGTGTCTCCTGTCCCCAGATAGTATCAGAGGAAAACCGTTTATGGAATTACATCAAGGATTAATAAATTAACACCTGGAATGTGCTAAATGGATTTTGACTGATAGACGGACAATCTATGTGTAAGATTCCCGAATGTGTTATAAGTACAAATATTACCATAAGACACCAGAATGAGTATCTCCTCAAACATCTTTCTTATAAAATTATTGTTACTATTGAGCATATATATATATATATATATATATATACACTAGACTCACAAAATGTTCATTTCCATCAGCATATTCAGACCCCGGTGTTCTGACCTCTTTCTTAAGTGTTCTACATGTGTTCTGACCACTTTCTTAAGTGTTCTACATGTGTTCTGACCTCTTTCTTAAGTGTTCTACATGTGTTCTGGCTTCTTTCTTAAGTGTTCTACATGTGTTCTGACCTCTTTCTTAAGTGTTCCACATGTGTTCTGACCTCTTTCTTAAGTGTTCTACATGTGTTCTGACATCTTTCTTAAGTGTTCTACATGTGTTCTGACCTCTTTCTTAAGTGTTCTACATGTGTTCTGACCTCTTTCTTAAGTGTTCTACATGTGTTCTGGCTTCTTTCTTAAGTGTTCTACATGTGTTCTGACCTCTTTCTTAAGTGTTCCACATGTGTTCTGACCTCTTTCTTAAGTGTTCTACATGTGTTCTGATCTCTTTCTTAAGTGTTCTACATGTGTTCTGGCTTCTTTCTTAAGTGTTTTACATCTGTTCTGACCTCATTCTCAAGTGTTCTACATGTGTTCTGACCTCTTTCTTAAGTGTTCTACATGTGTTCTGACATCTTTCTTAAGTGTTCTACATGTGTTATGGCTTCTTTCTTAAATGTTCTACATGTGTTCTGACCTCTTTCTTAAGTGTTCTACATGTGTTCTGACCTTTCTTAAGTGTTCTACATGTGTTCTGACCTCTTTCTTAAGTGTTCTACATGTGTTCTGACCTCTTTCTTAAGTGTTCTACATGTGTTCTGACCTCTTTCTTAAGTGTTCCACATGTGTTCTAACCTCTTTCTTAAGTGTTCTACATCTGTTCTGACCTCATTCTCAAGTGTTCTACATGTGTTCTGACCTCTTTCTTAAGTGTTCTACATGTGTTCTGACATCTTTCTTAAGTGTTCTACATGTGTTATGGCTTCTTTCTTAAGTGTTCCACATGTGTTCTGACCTCTTTCTTAAGTGTTCTACATGTGTTATGGCTTCTTTCTTAAGTGTTCCACATGTGTTCTGACCTCTTTCTTAAGTGTTCTACATGTGTTCTGACCTCTTTCTTAAGTGTTCTACATGTGTTCTGACCTCTTTCTTAAGTGTTCCACATGTGTTCTGACCTCTTTCTTAAGTGTTCTACATCTGTTCTGACCTCTTTCTTAAGTGTTCTACATGTGTTCTGACCTCTTTCTTAAGTGTTCTACATGTGTTCTGACCTCTTTCTTAAGTGTTCTACATGTGTTATGGCTTCTTTCTTAAGTGTTCTACATGTGTTCTGACCTCTTTCTTAAGTGTTCTACATGTGTTCTGACCTCTTTCTTAAGTGTTCTACATGTGTTCTGACCTCTTTCTTAAGTGTTCTACATGTGTTATGGCTTCTTTCTTAAGTGTTCTACATGTGTTCTGACCTCTTTCTTAAGTGTTCTACATGTGTTCTGACCTCTTTCTTAAGTGTTCTACATGTGTTCTGACCTCTTTCTTAAGTGTTCTACATGTGTTCTGATCTCTTTCTTAAGTTCCCTCGTCTCGTTACATATAAAGTTGCTGCAGCAGTTCAGTAAGCAAACTTGACGTACCAGCAGGGCCGAGCCTTTTGGACCTCAGCGTCCCGGCTTACAGATCAGATGAGCGCGCTATCTGATCCGTCACCTCCTCCGACAGGGCGCTGGGTTGGCAGCAGCCGGCACCACCCTGTGCCGGCTCCACTCCCAGGCCTGCAGCGCCTCTGGGCTCCCTGCCAGGGCTCCTGGCTGAGGCTTGTGGGCCAGGCAGCATGACCCAGTGGCTGCCAGCCTGGCCTGGTGACCAACTAGAGCTGCCGGCGGTCAGACAGGTAAGAGGGGGAGAGCCCACGAAAGGGCAAATGTACCAGTGGTACAAAGGCCGAAGGTGAACATCGCAAAAGGAATCCATTTGGCAACTGAGTCCAACAGTGTCCAAGAGCTGTTCAGGACACGTGAGCACATATTCCTGGCATGTGTAAGACCATGATTTCAATGCAGGTTTAATACTACTGTCATATCATGCTAGTAACATGAGGGCTATCTACGCTGCCTATTTGGAAGCCGAGGCCCAGATGGATTCTGGAACATTCCGCTGTCCGGGACTGTCTCCAGCGCGCTGAGCTGAACTCGTACCAGACGGACAAAAGCAGCCTGAAGTGGCGGTGTGAAGTGGGGAAAATCATCAGGTAAATGACTTTACGTTCTCTCACACGTAGGCTCACGTGCAGCAGGTTGACATGCAGCAGGCTCACGTGTAGCGCATGCTGAGACACGTGCGCTCACAGGCACACACGGATGCGTGCTGGCTGTGCGCATCGAGCCCCAAAGCCCGTGGGGATGGACAGACACACCGCAGACGGCCCATCACGTGAGCAGATGCGGCAGACCTCCGCTTGCTTCATACGAGGGCCAGATACCACCACATAGCTGGGAGTAGACGAGATCCGAACCGGCTCGCGAGGTACGCCACATCAAACGTTTCGTTGGTCATAAGATTATTCCCAAACCTATTCCTGTTCTTTTCACTCTTTTTTTTTTTTTCTTCACTTTTTGTATTCGTTGCTAGAAGGAGATGAATGGTGTGTGGGGCCCTATAGTGCTTGTTCCTATCACTGGGCTTCATAAACAGTCCTTACTGCCAGCTCCTTCTAACTGCGTGTGAGAGCGTGTCAGGAGTAGCAGGGCACGACACTGGCCTTGTTACTGCATTGAGGGAGGCAATGGAGCGAAGACCAGTAGCACGCTGACTGCAGGCTATGGCATCTGCTCTCCTCCTCTTGCTCTCTCACACACACACACGCACGCACGCACGCACACACGCACGGATTCCTGCCACCTGACCTGACGAGAGTGAGCAATAAAGTGAGCCCCAGCAGTGTGGCCAGCTGACAGGAACCATTCCTTGGCCAAGGATCAGTGAGAGGGTGTGGGGGGAGAGATTACGCCTGCGCACACTCTGCCTGGGGCAACAGGACGAGGGCTAGGTTAGCTGGGTGACAAGGTCACAGGTGCATGCCAGGTACCCGTGTTCCAAGGTTCACAAGGCTTTTTATGCTTTGTCAAACACAACCAGGGCATAAATATGGAGAATGGAATCCTCTAATGGATACTCTGGTATTTACAGCCCTCTGGGGTGGAGAATTATTCTTTATTGTTATAACTAACATGCAGCTTTCTGCATATGGCATTATATAGTCTATTTTAATTACTGGAGTATTACAGAATGCTTTGTGATATCGCCAGCAGTGGATTACACCTCAGACGATCGGTAGTATACAGGCCATTAAAACAGCTTTGCAGAAGTAAGAAGCCAGCAGTGATGTAATCATAGTCCCGTTTGACAAGGGAGGCCCATCTCGGCCCTATCGGTAGTCGTAACGGTAGCTCGCGACGTACACCCCGGTACATGTTTGTGCTGTCCTTCACCTGCTCACAGCCGGTCACTTTGGACTTCCAATCGGGCACGAGAGTCCCCCTGAACGCCTGCAGCGTGAACACGTGATGAACATGTCCTCTGCCCACCGTGGTGGGAAGACACGTAGACTACAGCTGACTCCAGATCTTACTTCCTTATTTCCTACTTAATAAAACAGAAATTCTTGAGTGTGTGTGTGTTGCCAAGAACATCTCAAAAATAAAAATTAATGATGGTCAAAATTTAGGGAATAGGAAAACAAGAAAGAGCAATTGAAAATCTGTAGAGCAGTGTCTGAGGATCGCGTGTCTGATGCAGTGTGTCTGAGGATCGCGTGTCTGATGCAGTGTGTCTGAGGATCATGTGTCTGATGCAGTGTGTGAGGATCATGTGTCTGAGGATCGCGTGTCTGATGCAGTGTGTGAGGATCATGTGTCTGCGGATCGCGTGTCTGATGCAGTGTGTGAGGATCATGTGTCTGATGCAGTGTGTGAGGATCATGTGTCTGATGCAGTGTGAGGATCATGTGTCTGAGGATCGCGTGTCTGATGCAGTGTGTGAGGATCATGTGTCTGCGGATCGCGTGTCTGATGTAGTGTGTGAGGATCATGTGTCTGCGGATCGCGTGTCTGATGTAGTGTGTGAGGATCATGTGTCTGATGCAGCATGTCTGAGTCTCGTGCGTCTGAGTCGGCGTATCCGAGCATCGTGTCTTAATTCAAACGCCTCAAAGCCTTTCCCGCACAGTCAGGTCCCTGGTTTTGATACAGGGAGTCAGCACTTGAAAATCTGCTTTCCTAAAACTGCTCTTCAGTTTCTCCTGTCTACATCTCTGCCATCGCAACTAAGAGCAAAACGCGCCTCACATCAGCAGGAAACCCACCTCCTGGCATTCATCACTCCTGTGCTGGGTTATTTCTGGATGCTTCATTCTGCCGACCCTGAGAGGGTTTCTTTCTTCCCTTTTCCTTCCACTCCTTTCCCATAAGACACTTCTCCAGACTCTATAGCTTGTGACTCTTTACGCCGCATAAACCGCAGGCGCACCTGTTCCCCCGCACACGACCACAGCTCAGGCATGACGGTCCGGCCATCCGCCGAATCTCATTTGTTTTTCTGATGAAGTGAAATCCTCAGCACCGCGGCTCTTCCACAGATGCAGAGTGACATAATTAGAGGGCGGTGATAAAATGGTAACAGGAATCGATGGCCACGGCGGAGCCTGGGGCTCGTGCGCTGTTCGCTGCAGTAGCTTCTGCCAGACGCGGGGTGGAGACCCGCCCAGAGGCCCGCAACGCCGCACGGGTTTGGGGGTTTCGCTCCTCTGGCCGTACAAGCCGTTTATCAAGTCCCCTGCTCAGTTCGGTCGTGGAGCTGCGGTCACTGAACAGTGGCTTTGGCTCAGCAGGACTGGAAGCGACCCACTTTCATTTTAGGGTAAATATACAGACTCCCCTCCTGCTGTAGGCAGTAAATACAGGTGAGGAGTGGTAACCCACTCCAGACAGGGAAAGGATCGTCAAGGGTATTTGCTGTAGAAATATAGCTCTTATAATATAGCACTTATAAACACCTTTTGGTCGAATCGTGGTCGAATCCTAAAGTTAGTAATGGGTTCAACCTGAATGAGCTCACTGTGACCTTCTTTTAAACACTTTGTTCTGCTTCAGTTTGTTCTACTTCAAACTTGATTACATACTTGGCTGTGTTGGTGGTTAGAGAAGATATTGAGTTGAAATCTTTGCTGTAGAGTCCTCTAGAGAGAGAGAGACGGAGAGAAAATGTGTGTGTACCTAGGTGCAATAACTTTACATTCTCTTTTAGTTACCACATGCAGACACCTTAACTTTATTAAGCAGATTAAAAGCTATATCACCATCATCATAATCACATATTATAGTTATCTGGTAGGTTCTAGTATACCTACCATGCTGGTATACCTAGGGGTCCAAGCACAGATTTCATAGAGGTAGTAGTCCCACATGTTGTTCATGTGAGCAAGTTCAGCCTAAAGGGAGCACCAGAGCACAGACCTGAACTATACCCCGTATGTCACAGAGACAAAGTTCTACTTTTGCTGAACCCCTCGACACCAACCATATAACATGCAAAAATGTCTTTAACTCCATTATCTACATATTTGATCAAATCTAATCAAATGCCGACTCAGAGAATCATTACCTCACATCGACCAAACGTGGGCAGAGGCTTTGCAGAAGCATTTGCTCCTAACATGCACACGAACACGACTGCAGTAACGGCACAGGCGCATCCACAAGGACATGCTACCCCACGACCTCCGACACAAGCGCTCTGAAGGGGGAGCTAACAGTGTTCCATGTTTTGGCCCATAAATCCTACATCGTGAGGCACAGAATCAAAATGCTCGCTTTTCTGTTCGGTTTGGCTCAGTAACCGTTATGCTCCACCACGTAGTTTTGATCTACTTTCCATATGCGCTAAAAAAAAATTCTGCGACGCCTCCAACAAATTTGATTGTCATGCAGGCAACAACATAAAAAAAAAAAGTGTTTGGCTGCGAAATGGCTATAAATAGAATAACAGACTCCAAAGGCCATGTTTTTGACAAAATTGCCCAAGGCTTCCATTGATCATTCAGCTTTCTGTCTTTTCCCTCGGGGGGGGTGCGAGGCCGATGATCACGGCTCGTATTATATTAGTTCTGGTTTTGTTTTGTTTTTTTACTGGTTAGTGAATGTTGCAGTAGTGGGATGCAGAGAACTGTCTCACAGTCGGACACGGGAGCCCGCTCTCTGTCTGCTTCCAGCCAGACAGCAGACGGAGCGTGACCACACGGACACAGCTGCATCTGCAGCGGCGGCGTGCTCGGCCCTCTCTACCGCGAGCACTCACTGTCCATTGTTCTCATGCACTCAGATTTATCTGTGTAAGAGATGTTTGTCACTTCTAACACACATGCACACACAGAAAGCATTTAGAAATGGGGAAAAAGAGAAACGCGACTCTTGGCTACCTAATGCCGAATTATTTGTTTTTAAAAGGCTGAATTTGTGGCTGCGTGCCTGGTTGCACAGAATGCTAAATGAAACTCATCTACCAGGTCTTGTTTGTTTGCTTGTTTGTTTTTACACATGCATTAAGGTGCACATGGCATGGATAGACACACCCAGACATCCCGATCAGCCACAAGGTAAAAACCAAGTGATGTGAATAACGTTGATTATTTCGTGACAGTGGTACCTCTCAAGGTGTCGAATATACTGGGCAGCAGGCCAACAGTTATTGGAAGTTGAAGTGTCAGAAATAAGAAAAACGGACACGCGTAAGGATCTGAGCACCTGCAACAAGGGCCGTATTGGGATGGCTAGACACCCGAGCACCTGCAGGTTTTCTTTGATGCCACGTCGATGCCCAGGTGCACATGCGTGGCTTATCTGGGGAAGTACGGGCTGCAGGATGCATTACGGAAAGCATCGGGAGGCAGTGTGAAGCTCAGGGCTCCTGGGAATCCTTGGCTCCTGGCATTCATGGTAGATGTTATTTTGACATGTACCACCCCCCTAAACATTGTTCCTGAACAAGTACGTGTCTCCACAGTGGTTCCTTCCACACTGCAGAAACTGCAAACCGAACAAAGAACTCATCTTGCCAAAAGAGTTCTAGGCGTTGACTTGGCCTCCAAATTCCCCAGATCTCGATCTGATCGAGCACCTGTGAGATGTACAGGAAAAGTCCGATCCCTGGAGGCCCCAAATGTCTTAGTGCCAGATAATACAGGGCATCTTCAGAAGAAATGCTGAGTCCATTCCTCTACAGGTCAAAGCTGTTTTGGCAGTATGAAATTATAGGCAACACTGTAGCCAGCATTTTTATTGACAAGAGTTTTCCACAAAGACTGGAGTAGGAGTTCAAATGAGTAAACAAGCCCCCCACCACAAAAACGTTTAATTCCAAAAGACCAAGGTCTGTATTTTAAATGCTCCCTGTGCCATGGGGGTCTATAGACATTCTTTTCAACAACAAAACCTTTTACACGAAGACATTTTCATAGTCAATCCTCACCAAAGTCTAGATTCAGACACCCACACCACACTGCCACATCCATGACCGGCCTTTCACTAAATAGTAACACAAACACTAGAGAAGTTAATATTAGTCATATTACAGTGTAATGATGCTTAATATGATATAAAGTATATAAAAATATTTAAAAAATGCCTAATATAAAATAATCATCTTAGGTAGTAATAAGGCCTGAGTGTGGTTATTCATCTGTTGCTGCTATGTGTGTGCCAGCAGCTCAGAAATGTCACTCCCGGTGTCCAAATCTCATTACCATTTTTCACACACACACCTTGCCCAGGTCCGCTGATGTAGCGGCTGTCTTTGGTACAGAGCCGCTGAAAACCCTGACCCAGCTGCTCTGTATTAGTGGTATAAACAGCGCCTAGTAATATTTCCTCTTCAAGCTCTCTCTGGACTCATGACTCACGCTCAGAGAGCTGAACAATGAGCCCCCTCGTCACTCCGAGGACGGGCCCTTGCTACGAACCTCTTCAGCTGCTACGCTGCACCCCATCTGCCGCCATCATTCAGCTGTAATCGGGTGGAGAATATAAAAGTGTTTGGATAACAAGGGGCTTCTTTCCTTTAAATAGAACAGGGAAGCCGCAATTCCAAGTTTATATAGCTCGTGGATTATTGGCTCGGCCGTTTTATTAAAACGTTTAGGCTGTGTTGTTCCACGTACATCCAAAGGCAATGCTGCCCACGGACGTGTAGTTGGAGGATGCGGATGAGGCGGCAGGAAGCTGCCTTCTGCCTCCAAAAAAAGACAGAAATGTGCCTGGCTTTTGTTGTCAGGGGTCATTATACAGATGTTTCACATTAGAATACCAAAGACACAGATTGTCCTAGAAAAGCAATGATTCACTTCCTCGAGGCAACACAGCATGGAACAGGCAGGTCGTATCAGTTCATGACATCAGTACCATCACCACGGTAGAAGATCAGAAGAGAACAAAACAACAGTACTCCAAATCATGCATCACAAAGATTATTAGGAATATTCTGTTTTCCCCAAATGTAGAAACAACTCTTAGAAAGGCTGCAAAAAAAATAAAAAATGTAAGAATAAGATCGAGTGGGGAACGATAAAACAATGCAGGGAATTCTCCTGGATCCGGGCTCCAGCCGACCCCCTCCTCTCGACGCCCCGCTCTAGAGCCGCCCCTCCACCTGCTTCAGAATGTACAGGATTCCCATGTTGTCGATGGTGACGAACGTCTTGAAGTCGGGCGAGGCGTGGATCCGCTTCAGGTTGGCACCCGTGGTGCGGAACGTCTGCAAGGCCTCCCCTCTCTGAACACTCCACCACTGCAGGCGAGGGACAGAGAAGCAGGCCGTTAGCGTGGAGTCCTAATTGGAGGGGGGAAGGGAAAAAGAATGTAGAAAAGTCCCAACGCTTGTAGTTTCTCATGCAGAGTTTCTCGGGACTGGATGCCAGGCGGTTAGCTGCACCACCTACCCCACCTGGGATGAAAGAGGAGCTGATTGCATCAAGATGTCTGGCACCCGGGCTGGCGTGCCAGGCAACAAAGTTTCCTTGGGGGCTAGCGTCCGTGAGGAGAGTGTGCAATGTCCAGATGTCGCCCTTAAAAAAGGACACGGCACGTCTGTCCAGTGGGTTGGCTGTGGTGCGGTTATGATGCACAACTCTTTGCTACTTTGTGGGGGGGAAACGAGGCCACTCCACATCTAACAGCCAAAGCATCGGTGACAAGAACAGATGCATTTAGCCGCACGCGCGCACGCACGCACACACACACACACACACACACACACACACACACACACACACACACACACACACACACGCGCGCGCGCACACACAATCTCCAACAGATTCATTAATCATGCAACCCTATGAGTGAATAAATGTGTCTCATTTGCATTTCTCCAGCTCGCTGGCCAGAGCGCAGCGTTGCGATAAGAGACAGATTAAATGATAGGCCCATCTGCAGCGTCTCCAGCTGGCTGCCTCATCTGCATCCCAGAGTCCATTCGCCACAACACGCTGCACCCATTTCTGACCCGGTATGTCCACTTTAATATTGTAAGGGCCTGAAATGCACCAGTACTGTAGCCACAATATTGGTGGAATAGTCTGGCACTTTTCCCAATGGGCCCTCATCTGGAACGCGTTACGCCGATGCCGCTGTACCTCCACTTTGGATTTTGAATAAATTTTCAAATTCATTAATTTTCTCTCTAAAAACATGTTTTCACTTTGTAATTAGGGTTGACTAAAAGGTAGACTGATGATTTTGAATGGATATAATTGCCATTGACACCCAAACACAGAACACAATAGTGTGCTACAAATAAAGGGGTGGGAATACTGTCTGAGTCCACTGAATGAACAACCCTCCTGACTGCTGCCTCCAGCCCCTGCACACAGACAACTCCCCCGACCCCAGGAGGCCGCCGGCCACGTCAGAGGTTTCGAGAAGCGGGCCGTGGCGCGGTGGTGTGGGCAAGCGTCCAAAAAGAAAAGGGCAGCTCAATCATCCGCTGTGCGCCGCCACCATGGCGGCCGCCCGAGAGCCCGCTGATGTCATAGCGTGACTCGATGGGGAAAAGATGAGAGGAAGAAGGTAGAGTCGGGGACCGGGAAGACCGCGGAGGGACGAAAAATCAGCCACGTCTGCCTCTCGCTGTCCGGCAAGAGGTGAGAAGCAAACGTTTTGCAGTGGGTGTCGTAAGAGCCGCTTTGTTAAAGCCGGGCCCCTGGCAGCTTCTCGGCTAGAGGCAGCGCGTGAAAACGGAGGAGGTCTGAAAGAGTAAGTCTTGCGGAGAAGGAGAGCGAGACTGTCAGAGAAAGACCACCATTTTGACAGGGGAGGGAGACTAGAACGGGTGCTAGAGGGAGGAAAGGTGGGCTCTGTATCAAAGGGTGACTGGGCAAATGGCCAGTGCATAGCGTGCACGGTAAGGTGCCGGAGAAAGAGCTTTCAGAGGAAGACGTACAGATGTAGCCAAGGGTTTGCAGCTAGACAGCTAAACCTGGCAGACGACGCGTGATTATCCACAGCTGTGAAGTTGGATTTTGATGACGCCCTGGCTAGTCTGGAAGGCCGTTTCATTATTTCAGTTCTGTGTTTGTATCTGCTGAGGCAGTATATTTTTCAGAAGTACCGGGTCCCTGGGAGCTTGCAGTTACATAAAGCAGCGTGTGAGAGCTTGTCTCATTAGTGCCAAAGACTGAACTGGCTTCACACACACACACACACACACACACACACACACACACACACACACACACACACACACACAATTTATATATTTTATTGATTTGGGCATTACTTTAGCTAGGCTACGCCTGCAAAAAATATCAACAATAAAAACCTTTTTTTTTTTTTTTGCGCCGTCAGAGGAACATCAACGAGTCCGCCCTCACCTCCTCTATAACCATCCGGTTCGGCTCCTCCACCTCGCAGGAACGAGCCAGCGCCTAGTCAGGACTGCAGGGAGGGTTACTAGGTGCAGCCTGCCAGCACTCGTACGAAGGTAGAGCCATTCTGACAAAATCCATAGCCAGCCCCCTCACCCTGAACCCTTGACCCTCTTCGAAGCCCCTGCAGAAGGCTCAGGGTCTTCAAAACCAGGCCAGCAGACACAAGGACAGCTATATCCCCGAGGGCTGTGGCCCTCATTAACTACAGTGGACCCGTACCGTTCTCTTCTAGAACGGCTTCTAGATATAAACGCCCCGTTCACATATAAACTGAATAGAACACTATTATATGACTCTCCAGACCTTGCTCACATGCACATATTCGCAGTCCTTTGTATACCACTGTTTGATTATAACTCTTTCTACTATATAACTTCAAATAAAGCTATTTTATTTCATCATGTATTATTTAAAAGGAGCAATCGGTCATTTTTATGACCATAAAGTAGCAAACAATATTTACAAAAAGTGTTTGTTTGTTTTTCTATAAAGTGCTGCTCTCATGAGATGAATCAAATTGCTTTGTAGTCCTCAAATGAACCAATGAATGTGCCTTAGAACGGGTATCCCACCAGGAGGCAACCACGTTTAAAATAGATTTTGTACAGAATCTCTGAAACATCCAGGCTACTAGGTGTCAGTAGACTGCTTCATAATGTGAATCCTTGGGGGGGGGGGAATAATTACATATTGCTCCTTTAAGGCTTGTTTGCTTGTTCATATGTAAATGTGTGTGCGCACACATTTCAGTGTACTTAAAATAGAGTGCATTTCTAATTACATTATTCCTGCATCTTATTGATATTACTGCGGAAAACTAAAATAATATCCTAGTTCCTGCACCCTACTTAGGTTTCATGAATAAGTAGTTCTCACTGTGCTGGACTACAGATGCCAGTGTTTGCGTGTGGGGTTGAGGACATCTCATCTGCAGTGGCTTTCACTTTAACCCCAGAAGCCGAGTATCATAGATGACAAAATAGTAACGTCGCACTGCACAGTGCACTACACACAACTCCCCCTCAGGTCACGGTGAAGGTTGCTGGTGAGACTGTGTGTGTGCCACACACACACACACACACACACACACACACACACACATACAGGTGTGTGTGTGTGTGTGTGTGGCCCTACTAAAGCTCCTGAGGTCTTCAGACAAAGTGCTAAACAGAGATGGATGAGGGAGATGAGGACAAAAAACTTAACAGGCATGCAGACAGAGACAGAGGACCAACCAGAATGAGAGCTAGTAGTTTTAGCCCAGCCCAGTACACCACTCATTTTAATTCCTCTGTATTTTCTGGTCCTGGATGGAAGGGAATGACACATCCATGTTTTCTTGATTGTCAGTGCTGCAGTGTGTGTGTGTGTGTGTGTGTGTGTGTGTGTGTGTCTGTCTGTGGTGTTATCAGGACTCCACAGGGACACTGCTGTTTTGTACACACTTTGACAATCTGACAGAACAGTCATTACTGAGAATAGCTAAACCACAGTAAACTACAGCAGCTATAAAAGTGTGTGTGTGTGTTCCAATCACACAATAAAACAGTGCAGTTATTATGCAGAACAGCAGAAAGCAACAGCTCTGCCCCCCTCATGAGGCCCAGTGACAACAAGGCAGCCCAGTGAAAATCTACATAACCCACCATTAAAACAGCTTCTGCTGAGCTCCACCTTTAAACATCTCACGGACGAGCGTCTGGGTGTTTCTAGGAGTGCAGTCTAATTTAGGGTCGCATGATGTAAATATATTGCTACATGCTGAAATTATGATATGCCATTCCAATGCAATAAAAATATCTATTTAATGGGCTCATTTGCATATTAAGCCAATAGAGGTATCGGTATCACAAAGGACAGTACCGCAATAATGATTAACAAGTGATGTATTGTGCAGGCCTAGCATCAGCTGAAGACACAGCCTTGTAACCTCCTTCTCAAAAAGGACGGATGTCTGACGCGGGCCATTTCTCTCAAAGTCAGGCTATTCCCTGCGCGCCGTCAGCTCTCGGGAGAGAAGACCTAAACGGACCACCGTTTCATCCACTGGGCTGAGGACGTTTGAAATAAGAAAGCCTGCATGTTTGGCTGCCAGAAACGGAACAGTGGCCACCTCTCAACAGATGCATTTCAGCATTTGCATTCCCTGCAGAAACACTCACTCACTCACCAGTAGTATAAACGCCCCCACCCTCTCTGTAGCTTGCCTCGCCTTTTTCCCTCACGTAATATTGCAATGACATGTGAGGAGATCTTCTATGCTCTGAATAATGGCCTCAAGACAAATTCTAGATAACACCCTCCTGCATTTTAGGAGCCATGAGACTTAGAAGATATTATGCCGTTACGTTACAGGGCTTGTTTTTGTCTTTTATTTTGGAGGCCTGGTGGAGAAAGATGGGTGTGAATTACTATGGGCCACCAAATACTCGCCAGGGAAATCCAGAGAGGGGTGGGTTAAATCTGTGTGTGTGTGTGTGTGTGTGTGTGTGTGTGTGTGTGTGTGTGTGTGTGTGTGTGTGTGTGCGCGTGCACGTGCGTTTGAGGTAAAGCCTTCCCCTGGTGAATAACATCCAACATCCAACGACCTACAAATCTCTCTTCTCTCCTCCAGGTGATCTTTATCCTTCACACACTATATTACACTCTGCCTCTCACAGGACCCAGACACATGAGAAATAACTTTGTCATTTATGTGGAAGCAAGGTGGCACAAAGACAGATATTGCCATTCACCACCGCTATAGATCACTGGCTGCAACTCCCCGCCCAACACACGCGCACACACACACGCAGGACACTTTGACAGTGGTGATATGCCTGCACACTCACGCACACGCACACACACACACACACACGCGCGCAAATGCGTGCATACACAAAAGCATGCACACATTGACAGTGGTGATATACATGCACACACAGGACTCTGACAGTGGTGATATATACTGTATGAGACCAATAACTGAATGTAGTCTTAAGGTAGAACTGCATATTGTTCTTAAGGTAGAACTGCATATTGTTCTTAAGGCAGAACTGCATATTGTTCTCTGCATATTGTTGTAATAAGTTCAGTCTGGAGAGAGACAAAAGACGTCCGTGAATGGATGATATAGGAAAGCTGACAAACACCTAAAATCAACTGCTTCAGCATTTTAAATAAACTGCCACATCCACATCAATATTTGCGTGTGTGTGTGTGTGTGTGTGTGTGTGCGCGCGCGCGCGTCAGGCAATGCTTAGTGGCTAGTTTAGATGAAAAACCAGCAAATTCAGAGACTTCAGAATGAACATAAAAAGGCAAATGAAATTAAAGCAAAACTGCAAAAAACGTCACCTTACAGCAAAGAAAGATGTCAACAGCAGAGGAGAGGAGATCATGATTGGCTCAACAAAAGGGAAAATAAAGCCGCTTTGCCGCTGTAGGGGTAAAGGGTTCAGAACACGGACCGCAACTGCCTCAATCTCATCTGCACCTGAAAGCCCAGAATGCTTACAAACCCCGCACGGCTAGCTGAACGTGGTCACATTCCCGGGACCCTTCGGGAGGGAGGGCGTATTGACGGAGGGGTTTGCTGACTGGTTCTACATTTTCCATCTTGTTGCCCTCTCTCTCGTTTCCTGTGTTAGGTATTTCTGTGCTGTTGCACACATAAAAAGAAACCCATCACAGCCACAAACGCTCCCTGGCGCGACCCCCGTGACCGGGCTCAGGAGTCTGGAACAGCTTGACATGGCCTCAGTAAGCAGCTTAACTGTTCCTGTGCCTGGGAGGCAGGCCCGTTCTGTGCCATTATACTCGCAATTCATGCTGGCTTGCTTGTATTAGGCCGTGTGCAGAGACCCACGGCAGCGTCTTCTGCAGAAAAAGTCCTCATCTTGCAGTAAAGGCCAGAGGCCGGTCGTCTAGTTTAGGTTTGATTCTGATGAAGGCTGAAGAGAGCGATACCAGACCTGTTTTCAGTGACCTCCCTACCACCAATAAAACCCCCAAAAAACCCACTCCGGCATGTCTCGGAAAGAAAGGTGGGCTCAGAAATGAGCGAGAGGCCCCAACCAAAGTCAGAAGGGGGATTCTCGCCCCCAGCTCGACCCCCTGCTACTCCGTCATGAGCTGATGCCTTCTGGCTACTGGCAGATTCTGGCCCTGTCGTGCCAACAGCTGAACTGAGAGTAAGGGGTCAATAAAATATCTGCAACCTGGGCCAACATCCACCGGAGAGCCTGGACTGTGCTGTTCTCATCAATCAAATGCTGGTCTTACGGGAAAACGGATGATTCTTTTTATTCTAGTACAGAAAGGAAGATGGCCTTAAGGATTTGTCAGTTCAGTGGAGTAGCTCAGCTGCAGGAAACAAGAAATATATTATGTACAAGCATTCCAAATATGACTTCTACTGCATTCTACCATGCACATACACAGTGACATGGCTACATGGTACGTGAGTGCGTGTGTGTGTAATATATACACAAGGTTCCCAGAGAAACACAAGGTTTCAAACAGGTCTTTTAGTCCTTAATCATCAGCTGTGCACACAAAGCGCTTCTGTCCAAAACGTTGTTTGTCTGGGCATCCTATGTACGCTCTCATTTTTTATATATATATATATATATATATATATATATATATATATATATATATATATATATATATATATATAAATATTATAAACATAATATATAAATAATGAGAGAGAGAGAGAGAGAGAGAGAGAGAGAGAGAAAAAAAATCATACTGTGGCATGCACACATGCACATACATGCACACACATTGATGAGTGAACACGTACGCACACACGTACGCACACAATGTCAGTGCCTGCCTTGTTAAACACATTCAGCTATTTCAGACACCAGTGGATTCCTCCCGGCTGTGGCACGTTACAAAACGAGGCAGCGCTGAGCGCAGGTCTTCTGGGACCACGCGCCGTCAAAATACACCGCCACCGCTTCACAGGTCAGGCCGCGACTTCAGAACACACGAGCACGAGATGTCATTTATTTATAGAGAAGCAAAAGCAGTGAAAATAGAAAATAAACAAGTAGGGACAAAACAAACAGCTATAATGGAAAAAAAGACCAAAAAAAATGACACCACCACAGTTAATATGGATTACACAGGCACTCGGTAGATTAATGATGTATTTAAGACCAAGAACTGTTAAATGACAGCACCTTCTGCAGTAGGCCAAATTTTAGCCACAGCGTGTGATGCTTTCTCCTCTAAAGGATACTGTGAATACAGTATTTCTGCCTATATATGGCACGTTTCTACCTATATACTACTGTTAGTTAAAAAAGAAAAATGATCAGGCAAAAATAACCAAAGAAAGCCTGTGTGTCATTTTCAGACAGCGTCGCGGCGCAGGACGAACAGGTGCAGCTATACAGAATGACCCAGGACTCCCACGACAAAAGCGGCACCAACGTGTCTTCAGTCGTGTTATTCTAAAAGAGGCAGCACTAGTCAGGCGCCCCGATGTTGACTGATGACCTACACAGACACGTGGGCTGGTGGAACGATTCATCCGTCACCTCCCATGACCTGGCGCGGCCCTCCTCCGAGCGAAGGCGCCGTGATCAATCAGGGCTCATTATTCCCCCTTTGTGCTCATCCATCATGAACTGCACATTCGGTGATGCTGGTTGGAGGTGCTTCTACAACACTGATCTGAGATCAACTTTTGGTGGGGCTTTGGTGTGATGACAGCAGTGTGATGCAAACTGGACCTGAGGAGACCTCTGTGTGTGTGTGTGTGTGTGTGTGTGTGTGTGTGTGTGTGTGTGTGTGTGTGAGAAAGCGTAAGAGAATGGTGCGTTTTGTGCGTTGATGTACCTTGATGTATCCCCCAGTGGACACTAGCACTTTGTTGTCGGGTGAGAAGTGCAGGTCTGTCACCCAGCCGCCGTGGAAGGAGTCCATGCAGTCCTTGGTGTTCTGGGCGCAGGTCTTCAGCAGTGCTCCGTCCAGCATGCTCCACAGCTGTGGGCGAGATCACGTCAAAGCCACCAGATCACACAGATGTGCGCTAAAGCCCCGGCTGACGGCCGACGCAGAGCAGGTTCTCTTGCTCACATTATGAATGCCTGAAGTCTAACTGCATGTTCCACTGGATTTCAAAATAAGGCTGGGGATCGCTGCGATTACAAATACACTCATGTTTCTATGGGAACCGAACGTGGGAGCACTTCCTCCTCATCCTCATCCTCGCCAAACCAGTAAAGAGTGTATAAATAATGGTGGGCTCGCGCAAAGCGTCACCGGAGGGCTTGAATTACACATCAGAGTGTGGTGTGGTACTGCTGCAGGCCTGCCTCTCTCTCTCTCTCCCTCTCTCTCTCCCTCTCCCTTTCTCTCTATGTGTGTGCACCTTGCTTTGAGCAAAGCTTTAGTGTTCAGTTGTGACAACTACAGAAGCCGTGCTTTATCCATTAAACATGCTTCTTAGAGGGAGAGAGAGAGAGGGGGAGAGAGAGAGAGAGAGAGAGAGAGAGGCTGACACTTTGACAGTTTGGCAGATGAACGTGGGTTTGCTGCAGAGGAGCTTCGGAGTGCACACATGTGGTAGGTGGGAAAATCTTCATTGCAGCTTTCCAGAAATCTGCCCTCCGACTCAGTGACGGGCTGCCCAGTCGCAGGAGTGCGGAGCTCTGCTGCCCGAGCTTCCTGCCAGCCTGGCAGCCGGGCTTCCCGAGGACTTGGAGCAAGGACAGTGTGCAGCACAGCTGGGTTTACCCCCCCGCCCCCCTTAACCCCGACCGTCTCTCAAGGTTACCAGCTCTTCCGCAGCGTCGCCCCCTTCTATAAGCTCGGCTCAGACCCGCGCTCCCACTCAGCTCACCCTGATCTCTCCGTTGTCGTCACCGGTTGCCAGCCGCCTGTCGTCCCAGGAGAAGCGGCAGCTGCGCACGCACGCCTTGTGGCCGCTCAGGCAGAACTCCATCTTCCATGAGGTGCAGCTCCACACCTGAAGGCACAGGGGTCAGTGGTGGGATGAACAGAGCAGCAGTCTCCAGGTAGGAGTAACGGTGCTGGACTGAGCCCTGGCTTTACCGGCAAACCAATCGCGTCCAGCGTAACAACAGATCTGGTTATACGGGCACAGCATTTCGTGCTTGTAATCAAAGCAGGACTCTGTCTGAGGTGTATGGGCCTCTGATGGCTGGCAGACAGCCGTGAACATGGCATCTCATTAAAGAGCTCATCAGCACCCAGAGCAAACCAAAGAACAAAACACTGTTGCAGCTCATTAGCCCCTCGCACACACACACACGGTCTAACCTGAGACGTTCACCAGGACCTCAGAAAGAAAGGAGAAAAACTGTGTGTGTGTGTGTGTGTTCAGGACCCGGCCCCATTACATTAGTTAAACAAAAACTGGTTAATGAGCACACAAGCAGCAGGAGCCAACCGAAAACGGCCTCACACTGCCCCCACCACACACACACACACGCACGCGCACACGGCTGAGCCTGTACTTTCCCACTCAGCTGCCATTACTTCCCATCAACCCTCTTTACTGGCGAGACGCTGGCTTGTGCAGGACAGGGTTACCAGGCCACACAGTAAAGGCATTTCTGCACCACTAGTAAGACAGTGAAGGTTTGTCTTGACCTAGATGTACGCTGCCCACTGGAATGGACACTGCACACTGGCCAAATGAAGACATGAATCCCGCGTCAACGTCCAATTTTGGCGTCCATAGCCGGGGTAACGTCACCATCTTTGACCCGAGGGGTGCGGCGATCTCACCTTGGCTGAATTGTCTGCTGAGCCGGTGGAAAAGAGGTGTTCGCCAGGGGTCACGTCCCCCGAGAGGATGGCAGCCTCGTGGCACTTCAGATCATGGAGCTTCTCCCCAGAGCTCAGGTCCCACACCTGACACACACACACACACACACACACACACACACACACACACACACACACACACACACACACACACACACACACACACACACACACACACACACACACACACACACACACACACACTGCAGGATAAGACTGGAAGTAAAAGCACAGGATGGTCACAGCCTCTTTATGAGAGACTCTAGGCAGACTGCTAAAGCTGTTTGGGATTAGCAGACGTCAGAGAGCATTACCATCTCGCGAGGCAATGGAGTACCTGTGATTTTTCTGTCTGTTACTGTGTTATTGCACATCATGAATAAACGAGGCTCTCAGCTACTGGTTTACACTCAAGGTTACCTTCACAGTCCCATCAAAGGACCAGGACAAGAGCATGGGTGAGGAAGACGAGCCACCAAGAAGGTGAAACTTCCGAACTGGCTCCTGGTGGCCTTCCAAAACACGACACTCCCCGGTCATCCACTTCCACACCTGCAGGGGGCGAGAGGGAGCCCTCAAAAGGTCATTCTTCCTTTGGTTTAAAAAGGCCATTACCACCCATGTCTGCGAGAAATGTGTAGACATGGCCCCTTAGGTTCCGGGGCGACTCCGGGGTGAATGCGGAGCAGTTACCCTGAGTGTAGCGTCTTCTGAGGACGTGATGAGCGTTTGTCCGTTGTCGGTGAAGAGGCAGTGGTGCACGGTTTTGGTGTGACCATGGAGAGTTGCTAAAATGTTACCAGAGGGAGTCTCAAGTACCTGCATCGGGATGGCGGAGGTCAGCGTGGGAAAGAATGATACGACCATTAACCGATGAGGCCTTTACGAGAAAGAAAGCTTTTTATCCTCCCTAGAATAACAATCTGAGGCTAAGAGAACTTAAATGCTTAAAAATGATAAATAAAAATAAACTATCCATAATGTGCCCAAGATTAAAAATAAAAAATAAAAAAAAACAGACAAAAAATGTTAATCATTTATTGGAGAAAATGTCAAGAAGTACAAAGAACAATGACAGAGAGAGAGAGAGAGGGAGGAAGAGAGAGAGAGAGAGAGAGAGAGAGAGAGAGAGAGAGAGAGAGAGAGAGAGAGAGAGGGAGGAAGAGAGAGAGGAAGAGAAGCAAAGATGAAAAGGAGTGCTATGAACATCTGACAGCAACAAGGTACATCAAACAGAGCCCAACTCTGTATGAGATTAATCAGGTCTGTCTGACAGATGAGGATTGACCGCTCCATGGGTGTCTGTCACCCAACCAAAATCTCCCGGAGAACCAGGAGCCCACCCCAGTCAAAGAACTGCTATGGAGCTCTGAGCCATCATGACAGTAAATTGAGTCCGTCCTGACCATCGGTGCGAATGATGAGATAATACAGGTCTAAAAGAACAAGGCTCCTAACATCCAAGTTGTGGAAAGCCAGGTTTACATCCAGCTCAAAGCGCAATTATCGGTTATAAATTTCACTCGAGACCTTTATGGCATGTTTAGGGTTAACATCTTGCACATGCTCGTCTACCGAATGCAACAAACATATCCTAACCCTGAGGGATTTGTGGGAGTTGTATACCGTTAGTGCACTGACCGTATGTGTAGGGGAAGAGTAGTAGAATGACTCAATGTGAGGAGGTAAGTGTAGTAGAATGACTCAAGAGGACTGCGTTTTTAGAGTCATTAAAACACACCGCGCCCCGTGTATCGAGGCGCTGCAGTGTGCTGCCCATACACTGATCTGAGACCAGTTCTGCTGCTCCTCTGAGCATGGGCATGGTCTGCGCATACATAGTTGAGAGATGTTCCCGGATCAGTGAAAAGACGTGGCACTGCAGTGCTTAAAGCGCAGTCTTGCTCCGTCTGAGTGTGTAAAGAACTACACGATTCTAGATTAAGGCTCTATTCAAGTTGGAGACGTCTATGATATCCTAAACAGATGGCTGCGCACCTGTGTTATAAACCCAAGCCCCCCCCCAAACACACACGCTTTCTACAGTACCTGTGCCGGACCTAACATTAGCCCTAGCACCTGTGCTAACACGCGCTGGGGATTCAGCAAAGGCATTACTTTCCAACCGATGCTCCTCTGGACCTGCCTAGAACTCATTCTTGCTACCTGAGATGGAACGCACACACACACACACACACACACACCCACACACACACAGAGAGAGAGAGAGAGAGACAGAAGTATCGCTCATTTCCCTATACAACCTTAAAATCCCTCTGCCTTGTGCTCCACTCGTCACTATGGTAATCTCACCATACGACAAGTTTCAAACAAGCAGCCGTGCAAAGCCAGGCACTGGGACATGCACTTGCCCCCAATTATGGCTTAAAGCGCGTCTGCGGTCTACCGCTGCCCTCTACTGGAGGGAGGAGGTACCGCACCGAAAACCAAAACCCAGCGCGGTGGACCAGATGATAAGGACACGGCTTTGTCTTCTTACAACCTGCAAAGGCATTGCTATTTTTGTGCGGTGCAAAAGATGCCGCCCAAAATGAAATCAACGCCAGCACAGCCAATATTAGCGCCTCACTGCGTCACTGTAAACGCGGGTATGATCGCGTCTTTGTGCACCACGGAATTGTGGTATTCCGGGAACCGCAGTTGGCGTGCACTGGTGGGAGATTTTAATGCCTCGTAACTTGTCATGAACTGCACACCTGCGTCTGAACATCAACAAATGTTCAACTCCCATTGCACATCAGCTCTGACCTGAATCTCTCTCTCTCTTGAGAGAGAGAGAGAGAGAGAGAGAGAGAGAGAGAGAGAGAGAGAGAGAGAGAAGCATGTGTTATGATAGGAAGAGACTGGTGCTCACAGAGAGATGCAATTAAACCAGAGTGATAGCTGGTTAAAGGCCCTTTAATGAACAGGACCCAGAGGAACTGCAGCCACGCTCTGTCCATCGGCAACAGTTCTTGTTGTGTTTTTCCCTCGACCCCACCCACACCCCACCCACACCCACGCAGCACGGGTGCTAACCTCTGCAGCACTACCCAGCCTACCTCTAGCGCTCAGGGAGAGTGAGAGAGACAAACACAGAGCTATGCTTTACATGCGGTCGACAGCTGTGTCAGATCTCATTATGGAAAGTGAGAAGCAACCTCCTCCAGCAAGGTGAGCGGTATTTTTCCCACCGCGCAGACATACGGACGCTCTCGTGGTGCCGGAACTCTTCAGCCCAAAAATAACAGCCTCCCTCTGTGGAAGCCCAGCAGGGACAGCAGAGACGCGTCTGTATGTGTGTTACCTGCACGGTGCCATCATCTGTGCCCAGCGCCACGGTTGGCCCCTGTCCGCAGATGCAAGTACTGCGGATCCTCGACTTCTGCTCCTCAGACTCAAACAGTAGCGTACTCGCCGCTCCTGAACGGACCTCTCACACACACAGAGAAGCACACACTCACTTACTGCAAGGAGGATGAGTGGACATTAATGCATTAACAGAACACATTTACGATTATGACCGGTGCATGTATTCAAAGACTAATGTAAAACTCGATGGATAACTCGATGGATAAAGGAGCGTCTCGGTAGCTAAAATGGCCAGAGACGAAACACCTGTCTTTGACCTTTGACTTCTGCTCGTCTTTCTCAGAACTGAAGTACCTCCAGCCTGTTTTTGCTGTCGGCTGCCACCACTGTGACTTCACCCTGGTGAAAGAGGACGTCAAAGTCCCTCTTCAGAGCCACGGCTGACGATGTATGCACACGCTCCGTTTCCCACAGCTGTGGCAACACACACACACACAAAATGACATCGCAATGACACAAAAATAACCAAAAGAAATCTCCAAAAAAGGGCAGTATTTGAATGTTGTTTTTTTTCCCCCTTCTTCATGGCGCGTCACGTGATGTACATGTCGCCTGTAGTGAGCGACACGTCTGTCTGTCCCGACAACGGGCCGCTCCGGGACGAGAAAGCAGGGCCTACCCTGATGGTCTGGTCGTCGGAGCAGGACAATAGAAGCGAGCCGTTGGGAGAGAACTGCACGCAGTGAACCCAGCTCAGGTGTCCGCTGCACTCGGCCATCTTCTTGTTCACCTCGAAGTCCCACAGCTGAAAGGCAACGCACACGCCGTCGGCTCAGGTCGCGGGGTTCAGAGTCTGCCCTGACGTCACTGACATTTGCAGGCGTGTCACGTTATATAAAACCCCCCGTTCATAACTGCGTGTCAGTGAATACGCTGGCGAGAATGAGTGCGTGGGGGCGAGCGGACCCCTCACCTCCACGGTGTAGTGAGACAGAGCTAAAGCCAGCAGCTGGCTGGTCGGGCAGGCCTGACAGTACTGCACGGTGCTCAGGCGACTGGTCCGGATCTCCAGTAGCATACCAAGCGTTGCCACGTCGAACACCTGAACCCGTGCCGTTTACGCACGCACGCACACACGAAACCAAAATTTAACATGCATGCTTCACCGCAAAGTTTATCTTCTTTAATTAAACTGTAATTGTATACAGTGGAAACTAAGTGAAACATTCCCCTCCTGGGGACACAGATTAAGAGACACAGTAATTTCCAGTAATTTATATATAAACGCAGACATCAGGAACATCCAAACTCCAACAACACACGTTCACACGTGCAGTGAAAAACGCACCATTTCATTTTAGAACAGGCACACACCAAACTCCCCCTACAGTAGCACACCATCTCTCATTCGCTGGCAAGCGTAAATACGGTGACTTACAAAAGCCGTGTTCCTCGCAGCACATATGATACGAGCGCCATCTGCTGACCATGTGCTGCATTTCACAGTGATGCTGGTTTCTTCATCGCTCTCTGGAAAATACTGGGCGACCTGGATGGTTTTCCACTCATTCGCAGACGCCACCTCGAAGAGCTGGGGGACGCATGTAAAGACGGCATTAGGGACGCAAAGCGCGAAGGCAGGCCCGGGGGCCAACGGGAGGTTGAGCGCTCGCGGGGCCCCACCTTCACGGAGCCGTCGTTGGACGAGGTCGCGAGGTAGGCGTCGTCAGGGGAGAAGCAGCAGTGGTTGACGGGTTCCATGTGGCCAAACAGGGTGTTCTGAGACGTGGGCTTGTTCATGTTCCACAGCTGCAGGTACAGAGATGGGGACCGCGAGAATTCAAAGCCAGGAAGACGTGGGCTTTGGTCCTGAACTGCACGTGTACAAGCCGTCTTAACAAATACCTTAAAAAGCAAAAACTATTCTGGAACGAACCAAATGGCACTAGACCTCCACCTCGCCCGCCTGGAGCTGTGCTACGGGGCCGTGAATAGGTATCTGACAACAGTCACCACGTTCACCTGTCGTTCCATCGCACTGCGCCATCGTCCTGGGCCTATTTAAAGCAGCCTGCTATCCAGTCCTGGTTGAGCTGCTCTGTGAGAGAGCAAAGTGACTTTTCTTCAGAAGGAGGTGTGCTATGAGAAACATTAAAGCTTCTAACGTGTCTATC
>NC_137500.1:13497500-13590000 GCF_041902795.1 Electrophorus electricus | reverse complement strand
CTGCCAATCTGCTGTCCAGAAGGCTGACTTCATCTCAGCATTGGCATCCCTCCACTTCCTGGCTCTGACAGAAACTTGGATCACCCCTGAGAACTCGGTGACTCCGGCTGCCCTGTCCTCTGCCTTTTTATTTACGCATTCCCCGAGGCGTCTTGGCAGGGGTTGTGGCACAGGTTTACTAATGTCTCGAGAGTGGCGTTTCACTCCACTTTCCTTCTCTACACTTTCCATCTCCTCTTTTGAATTTCATGCCATTACAGTGTCTTTCCCCACCAAACTTCTTATCATTTGTCATCATTGTGGATTCAGACCTTAGCTCATACAAGTCTCTCCTTTCCAAGTTCTCACTGGAAGCAACATGTGCAGTGTCATCCTACTACAGAGAGAAATTCGAATCATCTGATCCACGCAAGCTCTTCACTATTTTATTTTTTCTTCGCTCCTTAATCCTCCCTCTCCCTCATCTCTTACTCCGGAGGATTTTATAACCTTCTTTGAGGAGAAGGTTGCAGCAATCCACCAGCCCTTTTCCTCTGTTCCCACTCCTCCAAATAATGTGCATTCCCCAACATCCAACTCTCTGTCTTCTTTTTCTCCTCTCTCCACAGATGAAATTCTTCAACTTCTGACTTCCAGCAATCCGACTGCATGTCTGCTGGATCCGATTCCTTCTGCTCTGTTCCAGACAATTGCAAGAGATCTGCTTCCTTTCACATTTGTCATCATCAACAACTCCTTATCTTCTGGATACATGCCTACTGCATTCAAAAACCGCCAGGGTGGTACCAATCCTCAAGAAGGCCACACTTGACAGCTCCAGCGTTACCAACTACAGACTGTTATCACTTCTCTCTTCCTCTCAAAAGCCCTTGAACGAGCAGTTTATAATCAATTGTCTCTTTTTCTCACCCAGAACCAGCTGCATGATCCCAATCAGTCTGGCTACAAACTGACACATTCTACAGAAACGGCCCTCATAGCGGTGATTGAGAAACTTCACGCCGCTAAAGCTGCCAAACAGTCATCTGTTTTGATTCTTCTAGACCTTTCAGCAGCCTTTGGCACAGTGAACCACAAGACTCTTCTTTGTTCTTTCCAGGCTTGGTGCGACTGGCTCTGCTTGCAGATGGTTTCAGTCCTATCTGGTGACATGGAGAGGATCCACATCCAAACCATGTAGACTCTCCACTGGTGTTCCACAAGGCTCAGTATTAGGCCCCCTTCTCTTCTCTCTGTATACTCGTTCTCTTGGTGATGTAATATCTTCTCATGGTTTCTCCTACCACTGCTATGCCAATGACGCTCAATTATTATTTCTTTCTTTTCCACCCTCTGACACGCAGGTCTCCAGACGTATCTCGGCATGCTTGACTGACATTGTGTCATGGATGATAGCCCACCACTTGAAGCTCAACCCCAGTAAAACTGAGCTTCTGTTCATCCCAGGTACTCCCAACCCTTACCATGACCTCAGTGTTTCCTTTGAGAACTCCCTGATATCACCATCTGAAGCTGCCCATACCCTGGGTGTAACTTTGGACAACCAGTTGTCGTTCTCAACTCATGTTTCTAATCTAACCTGGTCTTGCAAATTCCTCCTTTGTAACATACGAAGGATTTGACCCTTTCTTTCGCAGGAAACTACCCAGGTGCTTGTGCAGTCTCTTGTGATCTCAAAGCTAGACTACTGCAACTCGCTACTTGCTGGTCTTCCTCTAAGAGCCATCAAACCTCTACAACTTGTCCAGAATGCAGCAGCACGACTGGTCTTCAATCTTCCAAAGTTCACAAATGTTACTCCACTGCTGCACTCCCTTCATTGGCTCCATGTAGCTGCATACATCAGATTTAAAACCTTGATGCTTGCCTACAAAGCCAAAAATGGACCAGCCCATTCATACATGAGCTCAATGGTCAAAGCCCGATCCGTACCTCGAGTACTTCGAACCTCAAGTACGGCTCGGCTTGAAATACCTTGCTTCAGGTCTCATGGACGACAAGCATCGAGACTATTTTCTGTCCTGGCTCCAAGATGGTGGAATTAACTTCCGCTTGCTGTCTGGACAGCAGAGTCCCTTTCAGTCTTCAAATGCAGACTGAAGACCCATCTATTTGCAGAATATTTAAAGGACAACTGACACTGCTCCCTTATTGACTGACTAATTTAGTACTTATTGTAGGGCACTGTTTATGTTTTTTAACAAACTAGCACTTATTGTTTATAGCACTTATCATTGTTTAAGATAGACCTTATGTATTTTGCACTTCTAGGTATCAGCATTCATCCCTGTATTCTACAGTATTCTAGTTCATTGGAACGTTTAATTCTAACCTACTATACTGTACTTGGATATATTCTATGAGTAAATGAGTAAGTCGCTCTGGATAAGAGCATCTGCTAAATGTAAATGTCGTAAATGTAAATTTCACCCACAGGAGTCAATAAGGTTAACTGCTGCCATGTAAACTCAGTGTACTCGGCCCCTCCCACTATGCATTACCAAACAAGGTAACTGTCACCGGTTTCAGCATACTGGTAATGGTCTGACTATTTTGTAACTAAAAGAACTGGTCCATTTAGTATTTATACTGACCCACGAGGGCGTCACGGTGCAGCGATTAAGCAATGTGTCCCCATTGTTTTTAAAAATATCTGTCAGTGCATAAATCAGGCTTTTCAACATAAGACAGACACTTGTCCTAGGATCAGATGCTGCTTTATTTTTTTTCATGCTAAACCCAATGCTGTACGGGGACACGGTGTGTTGCACAGCTAACGTGGTACCCGCCAGGTCCGCTGGCGTCGCGATGCTGGAGGGGCGCGTGAAGCACGGTTAATCGCGCCGGAGGCAGGCGGCTCACCTGGGAAACCTGCGTAGCATGAGGAAGCGCAGACGCTCCCTGGCCTCCTCCACGGAGCCCGGCGGCCGGAGGCTGGCCTCCAGGCTCTGACCCTGCTCCAGCCGAAAGCACAGCGACTGCATCCTCACCAGGAGTTCGGCTCGCTCGCATTGGCCCACTGACAGCCAGTGCACGCCGTCAGGGAAGCACTCTGGACATGCATGACAGAGACACGAGAGAGAGAGAGAGAGAGAGAGAGAGAGAGAGACAGCAGCTAAACTGGCACTGCCATGCATCTGAATACACATGATAAACTCGACGATATCCCCCATATCTAAACAAGTCACAGCCAGTAATCACAAATCATCCCTGATGTATTCAGTCTTGAGTAGTGTATCTAGAGTGCATACCATTAAGATTTTAACCACAACTCTGTTCAGCCAGATTGAAACTCCATTGCTATTTAATGTGAAAATTTTCTCTTCGTTTTTCTAAAATTAGAGGAATTTGCTAAATTTGGCGTTTACACTCTGAGCTGGTCCTAGACAGTTACATCATGTACCTTAATGGGGGGGGGGGTTGTTGTCAAATGTGGTTCACAGAGATGAATGCATTTACATAGCATCTCACATAAAAGACTTTCTGAAGTGTTCTGAGCAATCTTCCTTAGGACGGTTGTTCCAAATTCTTCTCAACTCTAATTTATTGTTGGTTTCCTGAGGGAACTTTTCTTCTTACACACATTCCCTCAGTTACTTTAAAACACATCTCAAAACGATTCCAGAAGAGATGGGACCTACACCACACAAGTCAAATACAAACAAGCAAACAACCCCCCCTCGCCAATTTCAATTTCATCACCTGTCTAGAGAACAGCTGTCGTACCTGTGATTAGTGCGTGGTCTCTCACTGCTTCGGCAGCCAGCACAGACTTCCCTGAGCCCGCCATGCCAAACACTGTGACCCAGCCCACTGCGTTCTGTAGCCTCCTTAGCTTCTCCCGGACCTGGGTTAGCAGAGTGGGCCGGTTGACGAACACAGTGGGTCTCTGGGGAACACCGCCCTCGCTCAGCTTCACCTGCACTGGAATCAGAGCACCCACCTCGCACACCGTGTTGCATGCAAAAATGCCAAGGACCAAAGCTGTAGCAAACATCAGAGGATATAAAGCCACCGGAGGGACTGTCAAGACGTCAGAAGGAGAGCCTCGAGTCTAAATTTTCAGAGCCACCAGGGTGTTGTCTGCCTTAGTTAGACAGAAGGAGAAATGTCAGGTTTACCAGTCGGAGAGATTCCAGTCCAGTAGCTCTTCCCTCCCTCTGGACTGAGTTGTGGTAGGTCAGTGTAAAGCAGGCTGGCCAGGTCCCCATAGCCTTCCCTGATCAGGGCGTTGTAGAAAGATACGTAAGCCCTGTTGTCCTTTCTCAGGAGGAGGTCCAGCAGGGCAGCGGCCTGCTCCTTTCTGGTGGCCTGGGCACAGAGGCAGAGAAACAGAGGGAGGATGGAGGTGTTCAACCTTCACAACAGCATCAGTGCAGGTGAAAAGATAGAATATCGCATCGTACCATACGTTTTACCATGTCTGTGCAGTGAATGTCCGAAAACAGCGTGAGTATCTTTGCTAGAAAGCATTTCATTCCTATTCAAAAAAAACTCAATATGCAAAATAAACCAAAACAAATGTAGCAATGCAATGTTTAAAAGAACAGAAACTGATCACTGAAATGTAAATCATAAATATTCAGCTACCTCAATATAGACATACTTATACAGTGTAAACAAAAAGGTCAATCTGAACTGGACAGTTTCTCGGCGGTATACTTGAACTTTTCATGGTCAACATGTTTAACCCATGTGTGTCCATAGGACAGACCTTGCTGAGCACCCCGTCCTCCTCATCTTGGGTCAGGACACCATCGCTGACCATATGGTCCATGAGGTACGAGGCTTTGATGTCTTGCTCCATTGTGGGCCTGGAGCGCAGCAAACAGCTGAGAGCCCGCTCTTCCATCTCCACACGCACGCCGTGGTTCCTGCACATGACGTATATCGACTGAACGGACCAGTTTAGACCTTCTCAACATGTCCCCGTAGAGCCTCAGGAAGAAGTGTGGGATGCTTCTCGTGTCACTCTCCCTAAGGGGTCATCACCAAACAGTGCTGCAGGACCACTGACCACAGACGTAAACAAAAGCACGTGGCCTAGAGACGGGCTAGCCAACGGCAAGATTCGGTTGGCTAGAAAGCATCCGAGGACACAAACTGCAACCGCTATTTTATGTTATCTGTACATTACATTTACATAAATGTACATTCTGTGTATTTCAAAGGTGCCTCTGAAGCCCAAAATCAACCTTGATGGCCTCGATTCCCCTCTGCATGCCCCAGGAAAGGTGATTAGAATCACCAAAGTACCGTGGAGCTTTCAGAATTGTCACAATATATGACTTTCATTGCAAAGCACTAAGAGACGATGTGTGTATGGTGTGCAATATAACTGCACTTACAAACTTCTCATATGTGTGCCTAACAGGCTGCCACACTATATAATTCACTCAGACTTGTGTGTTCTGTACAATTATTGGAGTCGGGAGTAAGATGCTAAAAAAACAGCTAATTAAACTGATATTTACATTTATCTGACACGTTTATCCAAAGCAACTTACAATTATGAGTGAGTATAACTTGAGCAATTAAGGGTTAAGGGTCTTGTTCAGGGTCCCAACAGCGGCAAGTTCGCAGTGACGGGGCTTGAACCACTAACCTTCCGATTACAAGTCAAGTACTTTAACCACTACCACTGCCCCATTGCCCCAAGATATGTTACAAACAGTCATCCAACTACTCAATATACATGAAGCCCGGAAACAGCTATGTCACAGCTCACAAATATTCGGCTTGCTATGGTAGTTTATTAGCAAGGTATCCAGCGCAGTTTGAACAGGTGCAAATATAATCTTTAATAAAGTGTTGGCTACTGTTTAGATACCATTTATTCATTCTCTATCGGCCTTATGAGATTCACAAAACAAATCCCTATGGGATAGAGGGGTTAGTAGCTAGATAGCGATAAAGATCAACGCTACGGAAGTCAAGTATGACTTCTGTAAGTCTCTTTCGGTTAGTAGCAAGCGCTGTCCTAAAATGTTTTATCCATTTTCAGTTCAAATTAGAGCCAACTACGATTTCTCAAGCGAAACCGAATTTGCGTTGCCACTGACATGTTCAAACAGGCGCGGAGTAAGAGACATAGCACAAAGGAAACATACTCACGGATATCCGCTTTCTTATAACATGGATCGAATGCTGGGCACTGTTTAGGCTTGGTTAGCTGTTATATAATTGTTAGCTTAAATTAATCAAATTTGCCGGTGGATCTAGTTCAATACCTCGCCCACATTTTGATACTTAGCGTTTCCTGGTTCTCCACGAAAACAAGTTCCCTCAGTGTACAACCACCAATAGAAACGCGTCAAATGGCCACGTGATTCGCTGACTCAAGGCATAATATTTTACAGTGACTAACAGAACGGTAGAAATAACTCTTACTAGAAATAATAATAGTAGTAGTAGTAATAATAATAATAATAATAATAATAATAATAATTATTATTATTATTATTATTATTATTATTATTATTATTATTATTATTATTATTACTACTACTACTATTATTATAGTCTTGTATTGACGCGCGATGCAATTTTATCCGCTAGAGGTCCTTTCATGCTAGTGTTTGGCGCGGTTTTCCAGTCGCGCATAATGTAATCAGGCGACAGGCTATCGCTGTGCATTAAATAATGGCTTTGTCCAAGAAACGTCTCACCACCGAAATAAATCACATAACCATTTGTTTAATTCGTTCTCAGCAAGTGGCTGTGCACAAAGAAAGCAACGGTCGTTGCCAAATTCTAGGAAAAGGGCCATTTCATTGTTAAACAAGAGTCATTATGCAGCAAATCACTTAAATTTGATAACGAGGGTATCATGAGTGCGGTTTTTAAACCAGTGGGGTTTTTTTCCGTGCCAAAGGACAGCCAACATCAGTTTGATGCCTTGATGAGTGAACATAACGTTAGCCATGGCCTCCCCTACCACAACTGAAGCGGTCAAGCTGAATTGCGATTGGAAATTGTACTGTCCATGAACGGAAAAGAGGGAAACCAGTCAAGGAGGTGGATTCTGGACTTGGCATATATGGTGGACATCACCCACCACGTGAATGCTCTGAACACTAAACTGCAAGGTCAAGATAAACTTATCAGAGTACTGTAATAGCACTCATGCATGTCAACAGAAACTGAATCTGTGAGAGACGAAACTTGCTGTAAGGAATCTTCTGCATTAGGCGCAGATTGCGGCAGTGACATGGAGTAAGGTTAAAATGCCAGAACTGAAGACTGGCTTTCAGCAGCATTTAAGACCTTTAACTCAGTAGTAACCCGCAATCCTGCAAATGACTTCAGTTTCGAATGACTTCAGGTTCAGTTTTGTCAATGTAGGCCTCGACACATTTAACCAATATCTCAGATCAAAGTGCCCAAAACAAAAAGCCTTTATCTCAGTAACTGTGTGCATGTGTTGGAGGACCTACACTTATGAGAAGGCCTTTTAAGTTCATGAATAACCCACAACTGTGCTCTCACCAGACACACAAACGCTTTGCACCATTCAAATTGCTATTGCGCAAAGCCCCACTCCTGATACAGCTGAGCTGGTTAAGGCCAAAAGATGTCAGGTGTCAGGCAGTTCTAAGAAAGGGTGGGTGAAACCAGGGAGCATCCCACATTGCACATTATTTGACCACGTGTCATATTCTCTTGTTCCTTTTTGTCAACAAGAGGTTACAGCAACTTAAAAAAGGTTACAGCACTGCAGACAACAGCAAATGCCAAGTTGTGTCAGTATATTCTCATAATAACTCGTACCATTATAAAGCTACAGCACTACAGTGAACAGCAATTGTCAACAACAGGTTAACAATTTATTTGCACGGTGTTTATTATTATTGGCCTACTGTAGTTATACATATAGGCCTATTACAATGTTAATTGTAATAAATATTTGAAATTAATTAGGCATATATAATTATTGAAAAGTAATTTAATATATTGATGCAGCTCCTTTAATATGACATTTTAGCCAGTGTGGTCCCCAAGTGAAATGAGTTTTAACACTCCTGCTTTATGGCCTTTATATGTGGTCCAAGATCAGAGGTATTCAAACTTGTTCCTTCTGGGTCCCCTTGCCAGTGTTTTTGAGAACTTGTGGGCCCCCCTCAACTAAAGCAGCCGTGTCAATATAAAAACTATTGCAGTGTATGTATAAAGAAAATCAGGTCATTTGTCCAGAACTGTTGCTCTCTCTCGGGGCCAGTGAGATACAGTAACAGCAGCAGTGGTACTCCTCTCAGCCGACTGTGCTACACCCTCTGCTCGCCACGTTCTCCATGGAGAACTATGAACCAAGGATGGGGGAACCCGTCCTCCTCTGCTCGCCACGTTCTCCATGGAGAACTATGAACCAAGGATGGGGGAACCCGTCCTCCTCTGCTCGCCACGTTCTCCATGGAGAACTATGAACCAAGGATGGGGGAACCCGTCCTCCTCTGCTCGCCACGTTCTCCATGGAGAACTATGAACCAAGGATGGGGGAACCCGTCCTCCTCTGCTCGCCACGTTCTCCATGGAGAACTATGAACCAAGGATGGGGGAACCCGTCCTCCTCTGGTCGACACCGGACAGCAGGAGGACATGGAGGAAATGAACCAAAAAAAAACCCAAATGTGAACTTGGAATAATAAGCAAAGCAAGTGAGGGGATTATACTGATATTATAGTCTAATTCTTAAGTGTGACGTGGCAATAGTGTGTCAATGTCCGGGGGCCAGGTCCGATGGAAGATCAGGAAGGTCAAAGGGTTTCTGTCGTCAGGCACGCAGTAGCAAATGACCTCATGGTACAGGGGCAGGTGGGCTGGAAGGCAGATAACCTCATGGTGGTTGTTAGGACCTCGTCTAGGCTGTGAGGCCGTAACAAGGAAAAAGTCATGCAAACGGCTAACGTAATTGAAGTTGTGAAAAGTGAATAGCATTAAAACAAACTGAATCACAGATGGAAGGTTTTTTTTTTTTGGTGTATTGTACAGAGGTTATTATTCATAGATTTGACAGGGTCTCCTCCCCCCAGTAATTCCTGCTCACACTACTGAAGTAATTCCTGCTCAACACTACCCACACCAATGAAATAAAATTACACACTAACTAATCCGAACAACAAAAGATATATACAACAGACTTTCCTAACTGCCTGACACATAAACAGAGGCAAAAACCCACACCCAACAAAAATAGCAGTCACTCCCTACCACCAGTATCCAACACCAAAGTACCAAACAAAACAATATTTACACTCTATACAATATCTATAAGCATATATACAACAGCTACCGAAGCAGAAGGGGCAAAGCCAAAGAATGAAGAATGACAAACAAACCAACAAACTTCAACTAACAAAACTGTCTCCCTCCTCTCTTCTCTACCGCTTTCTCTCTTGTTGGAGGGGCCATTAAATAGTAGGAGCAGTTGTCTTGAAAACCCGGCGAGGAAAGGGCAGAGTCTCATACAGAGGGAAATCCTGATGACCTCATGGTGACCTCATGGTGGTAGAGACTGGTCCAGGGACACGTGAGCAGGAAGGCTGATGACCTCATGGTGACTTCATGGCGGTATAGACTGGTCCAGGGACAGGTGAGCAGGAAGGCTGATGACCTCATGGTGGTACAGACTCAGTCTCAGGTTAGCGGGGATAGCTCAGAGAGAAAAGAGAGCTAGGCAGGAAGAGGAAGGAGGTATATTAGTAGATATGCAAACAAATGCATATGTAGGTGCAGTACATGTCATTGAATGTTGGCTAGAAGGACAAGCAATATAGTTATGATCCAGGGTCTGAATCCTGATTGGAAGGTTTCAAATATGCTATTCTTTTACAAGTAAGAGCAATTGTATTGAGACCACTTTTCCAAGGATGAAGAGGATGTTTGATATAGGCCTGCAATTGCTAAGCTCTGTGTGATTGAGGTTTGATTTCGTGATCAGAGGTTTAACTACCACAAGTTTATTTTTTTTTCATAGGTTTAACAACCCAAGGTATCACAGGCGGACTGCAGAAAGAAAGGCTGGGGAATTAAGAAGCTAGTCCACACAAATGTGCTGCACACCTCACTCAAACAAAACATAATGAGCACAATGTGGATAACACATCAACTACAACACAAAGAAAGCCTGGAAGCCACACCAATTCTAACCCACTAATTAGGAAGGAGACCAAGGCTTTAAAGGAGGAAGAGTTCACAATTGGCATCGGACTGAACCCACAATATAGTTTCGCTTATAATAATGTAAACAAGAAGACAGATTACTCCAAAAGGAGAGAAAAAAAGATACAGCTAGACAGGAAGAGTGCAGAAACAGAAGCAGCTCCCCATACAAAGTAAGATGTTGCAGTCACTGCTTCAAGGGAGAACAGGTAACCTAGATACTACAAAACAATTAATACAAATCTAATTGCAGAAACAAGTATGCACTAAACATGCCTCTCCAATCATAAGCTCAAGAGTAAAACATATCAGAACTCAGCAGGTCAGCCATCAAGTGTCAGAAAAAACAAACAAACGTTTGAATTCACCTTCAAACAAAACAATTCAAAAACAAGTCTTTACTTTACATGCACATACTAAGAAAAGGCACCTGCACAAACCTTGAAATGAAGAAGCTCGGGAAGAAGAGCACCGAGACTCATGCCGCAGAATTTGTAAGCGCCATGGAAGAGTTTGTCTGGCACGATGTATGAGTTTCTGAACTGAGACTTTACGGAGTGAGTGTGTTTTTGCAGCGCGAGATGGTGCGTCTCCACTTCTCCTGCATCTACGTTTGAAATCTGTGCCACCGGCCTAGCTACGTACTTACAGACACCTGAGGAGTTACCACAGCAACTCAGGCAGGTAGGCTGGTGATGTCTGAACACACAAATCCAGTCTGATCGCTTGCGAATAACGACGCAGTCAATCGTCTGCAATCGGATCTCATAAGATCTGATTTGAGAAACAAATCTGATTTGCCTGAACTATGAATGTAAGCTTATATTCAGTACCTTTTGTAGTGGGTAGTATTTTTAAGATGCATGCATTGCATTTTGAGGATTTGAAAGGGTGACTCACCCAAAAATTTGATCTCTTTGGATCTCTCAGCCTGGCATTATTACAAAGTGTGCAGCCAAATTTCACTCTTTATAATTAATTCACTACATTATTGCTTTTGTGTTAAAAAACATTTTTATGAGCTGGTGAAATTACTAAAATTAATAATGTTATAATGTATCTCCATGGCAACAGACCTCTTGTTCCTAATCCCAGAATAAGATTATGTGGAAAGCGGCATGTATGAATTTGATCCGACAGAGGTGTGAAGAAGGCACGTTCAGCAAACACAAACGCTGCACACAGCGCTGCTGTTTAAAAGACCATTCATGCCGCACGCTCTTCCAGCACCGACGAGCTCATAGCGTTCAGGGCTGGCAGGGGTAGCTCAGTGGTTAAGGTACTCATGCCCTGACTGTGAGTTTGCTCCTCCTGTAGTTTATAAGATTCTAAATGGGTAATCCTCATTGTCAGAAGTAACAGTTTTGCGTGCCATCTACATTAGCCAAGACTGTCTTTCCGCTCCAGTGTACGTTCCAGTGTACGTTCTTATCTAAAATCTATTCAGAACTGTCACAGAGTGCCAGGCACTCAGCCCAAGGGACACACTCGCTACCGCACACACACTTCGCACACACACACCGCATCTGCCCTGCTCCCAATCACCTGACTACGAATTACCTGTGTGTGTACCTTGTTTGCCGCGTTCCTTTCTCACTTTTTGTTTAAGCCCACAGGAAGGTACGTCCAGTGCTGCGCTTTTTCTCCTTATGGGGAATAAAGAAGCTCCAATTACACGCTTCCATCTTTCTCCTGCCCTGCTGCTGTCACGCTGGCCACCATGCAGCTTTGCTCTGTGCCTTTCTTTAAGCCATTGAAAGCTAGAAACTGTGGTCTATAAGAAGGACTGTATAGAATAATTATGTTTATTGTTGGAATTTTTCACAAGCAGTATTGGTTTCACCGGCCACATTCACTGTGGCTTGTACAGTAATAGCACAAAGACTCAGGGTAGTGGATTTAAGCGTTTTGTGCCAAAAACACAGGGAAAATGCCAAAACCAAACAAGCAGTCTGGGTGAGACACAAGTACCAGTAGAGTAGGCAAACAAATCCAACAATACTCAATCCACAGTGAAGAATAAAAATGGTTTATAAACGTCAAGGGGAAAAAACAGTGAAACAAGTGCAGGAGACCGTGTTGGCTCTGGAACCACCCACCAACTGTACAGAAACACAACTTCATCTTAGCTTTGGCTTCTCTTCAGTCCCTCCATGTCTTCCTCTGAAACACACCTGGGTCACCTTATAGCTCTCTGTAGCCTGATGTCCCATCATCTCCATATGCCTGGTCTCCATGCCAACCATGCAGGGATGGTGGAACTGAATTACTTCTGATCCAGAAGTGGTGCTTCATATATTAACATTTCATCCTTTGAATATCATGCGTTTGCCGCAGACGTCCCTGTAAGCTTCTAGGTCACATCATTGCCTATGACCTGTCTGATCCACTGGGAAACTTAATCTATGAGCCGGGCACCTTCCTGAGTCTCCCCTTCGTGAATATCTCATTTGCTCTGTTCCACTCCGTTCCGCTCTGTGTTTTTGCAACGCAGCCAACAATTTGTCTTCTCTCTCTCTACAAACTGCTGCTGAGACTTTCTTTCCTTTCAAATTCAAATTCAAATATATTTTTAGAATGCTTTTTACAACACGTGCTGTCGCCAAGCAGCTTTACATAAATCCTAAATTTTGAGATTCTGAGACCAGGTCCATAAAGAGCAAGTGAAGTTGGCACTGACAAAGATTAACATTGTGAGAATATGACGAAGAAATGGCTGACACTGGATGACAAACTAATGATTTCCCGCCTTGGGCATCACTGTTCCCATGGTGCTAAGTGCCATGTGGTTTTTGTTTTTGTTTTAGTTTTGTTTCTATGTCCACCCTTCTCTTGTATATCCCCGCCCTTCATTGGTCTATCCCTTGTGTTACCCCCCTTGACAAAGTAAATTGGTCATTGTTGTTGTAAGCTCCTCTGTGTAGTGTTGCAACAATTTCCTGTTGTTAACTTCCGTGTTTAATGCTAAAACATTCCTTGTATGTATATGTCCCATGCTTCTGTGTTTTGGCATTTCATGTTTCTCTAGGTTTTCATTTTTTAGTTAGGTTTATGTAAAGTAATCCGGTTTTCTTTCACTGATTCCTGGCTGCACAACCACGTACTGTGTTATGGTTCACAATTTTGCATCTGCCCACAATAAACATCACTCAGCTTTGCATCCTGCCTCACCTCATTCATCATTACATAATCCTTAAGAAATGACTGACAAATATCTGGCTCAGAGGTACTCGGATTATTCAGTGAGTACCGATCAGACGTTCTGTTAAGAGTAAACAATAAATACAGTAAACAATAAACACAGTTAACCTACGTGGCCCACTTTCTCCAGATGCCCTCCCACCCATCCCCTGGATGTGGAGCGGTGGTGTAGGTTTCGTTTCGACTATGAGGGGGGACACTGCTCACACCACCCAACCCAACACAGTAGTGTTGAGCAGGAATTACTGGGGGGAGGAGACCCTGTCAAATCTATGCCTGTGCTGTTGGGTGCTCAGCATGGCAGCATGAGAAGGAGAATGTGAAGGAAATAACAACTAAACACAGTTAACCTATGCTACTAAACACAGTTAACCTATGCTACTAAACACAGTTAACCTATGCTACTAAACACAGTTAACCTATGCTATGCTACCCACTTTCTTCCCTGTTCATATGATCTGTCAGTCATTTGACTCCCCTTGAGGAAGTCTCATCTTTCTACACCCAACTCACTAACATGTTAAGTTTCTCTTTCCTCAGATGAACCTCTATAGCTACTGAACTCCAGTAAACCAACAACCTATCCGCTGGACTGCATGCCGTTGAAGATGTCCATCGAAAATAGCTCCATAATATTGGGCCATGTGTCAAATCATAGGACTCTGGAATCAACTCTGGCTTCAAACTCTGCACAGGTACTGGCTCATGCACTCAAAAGAAACTGCCCCTGTGGCAGGCGCTAGTAATCGCCATGGTGTTAGATCAGAGAAGCTACCATAGGTCCTGTTATTTTAACCTCCTTGCAGCCTTCAACACATTCATCCTCTGTCTGTCTATCCTTGTAGAAATCAGTGTCTCAACACAGTGAGTGGGGGTTTGTCTTCTTCCTGGGAGGACATTCAAATCAAATATGCAGGAACCGTCTCATGAGGAATGAGATTTGAGTAGGTCTGCTGTAGGCTGATGAACTTGTGAAAGGCAACAGTGAAAAAGCTGATCCAATTAAGGATGTTTTTAAATTCCAGGTTGGATGTTTTCCTTGCCCCAGAATTGTGGTTTCTTATTCCAGTCCTTGGGGTACACAACACACTGCACACATTAATGTGTTCCGTATAATACAGCAATAAAATGTTTATTAACTTGGAAAAGAGCTTTGCCCGTTTGTTTGGGATAATTGTCAGACACTGAATTGCAGTGGAAACATGGTTGGCTTCTAAAGTTCTGAAGTACATGAACAGAGACTACATTTTGTCACGTTGCGCCAGGCACCCCTCCCCCCCCTCTCTCTCTCTCTCACACACACACACACACACACACACACACACACACACACACACACACACACACACACACACACACACACACACACACACACACCGAACCTGCCCCGCTCCAAATCACCTTTTTTTGGTCTCTTTTGTTTCTCCCTATTTAAAGACCACAGGAACACACGTCCAGTGCTGCGCATTCTTCCTTGAGTGGAAGCGCTACTCTGCTGCGTTTGGACACCCGGTTATTAAAGCCAGCGCTGGTGCCTTTTTTTTATTAATCGGTTCGCCGCTGTGCTTGTTTGTATTTACGATGGAGAAACACACGATGGAGAAACACCGCTCCCTTCCTGTCTTTAAATTTTCATGTCGTCACGTTTTCTAGTTTTCCTGTTTTGTTAGTGGCGCTAAACTTTCTGGACCAGACATCTTTTGACTGACTAAATTGAATTCTCCCTCCGATGTTACCCAGTGATAACTAATTTCAGGACACTCCAAACTAATGACTACATGCTTTGTTTTTTCTAGTTTAGTCATGCTTTTTGAAGATGCTTTTGAAACGTGGACCTCAATAAAGAGTATACGGGTGTCAGAACTTTCACTGCATTTAGTTACGACAGTATATATAGCTTATTAGACAATAAGCCAACGAGATTTATTACATTAGCAACCAAGTGTCAGGTATTTCCAAAAGCAAGCAAAATCTGTAGAGTTTATAACAGACTTGTTGCTCAAGAAGGCTCACCAATGTGCAGAATCCCATGTATTAAATTGGGTGGTCCAATAATGGACTGAATTATTAATTGGCTGCATTACTGTGCTCTTTGTGTGTACTCTCCCAGTGGAGCATCCCAAAGAAATATATGTGCATGCTTTAAACGAAAAGTTCTTTTCAATCTCGGAGTCACACATTCAATTGTATTGTAGCGCCACTGAACATATGCAGTGAGAACATATGGTTGAAGTGTCCCTTTAAATAACCGGACCGTTTTGCGCAAAGACGCACTGCGTCTAACGCGTCGAAGCCGGCTGACTTGAAGTGGTAAGACATTGACAGGCATATTTAACGAGCAAGAAGACACACAGCAGCAACTGAGAGCGTCCGAGCGGCTAACAGAAGATGGGCGACGCGCAAAACTGCGGCCGCTGCAGTCCGGCCACTGGGCAGGAGCAGTTTGATGCCGGGACCAGTGGGGAGTCAGAGGGACACTTTGCGCTCGTGAAAGCCGGCGTCCTCGGCTTGATTTTCGTGCTTGCGACGTTTAGTAATGTATTTATGCTGCGCGCGCTCTGGAAGAGGCGCAGAAGGAACAGCCGAACGCAGCTGTTCCTGCTGCACCTGTGCTTCGCGGACCTGGTGGTCGCGTTTTTCCAGGTCTTGCCACAGGTCTCCATGGAGATAACGCAACGTTTCAGGGGCTCGGACATTGTCTGCAGATCTGTGAAGTATCTTCAGGTTTTTGGAATGTTCGCCTCGCCGTATATGATTGTAGCTATGACTATAGACCGTTACCGCGCGGTTTGCGCACCCATGGTGTCGTTTCTCACTGGGTCATTTCGGAGACACGTGGCGATAAGCGCGGTGTGGCTCATCTCTTTGGCATTTAGTGTCCCGCAGTTGTTCATCTTTTCCCTTCGAGAAGTGGAGACGAACGTTTACGATTGCTGGGCCACATTTATTGAACCTTGGGGAGGAAGAATATACATAACCTGGATCACGCTGGCTGTGTTTGTTCTTCCAGCAGTCATTTTACTGTATTGTCAGATCAATATATGCACAGGAATTTATTTTAACATGAAAAAGAAAGCGCTACAGGCTGTCACTAGTGATGGGCGTCATTGCTCCAAAGGAGTGTCAAGCGCAATGTTGAAAACTGTCAAAATGACGTTCGTTATTATTTTGGTATATACTGTTTGCTGGAGCCCGTTTTTTGTTGTCCAGCTGTGGTCTGCCTGGAGTCCAAACAGTGCGCCAACCACCGGTAAGTCGGGCGCAATCATTAACGTAACTTTATATGCACAATTTTGTGTCGCTTAAAAAAAGTGCAGCATTACGCTACGATTACACGTTGTTTGTTTGTAAACATGCGAGTTTACTTTAAAAGCGAAGACGAAGCTGCGTAATAATTTGTGTCCATAACAACAAATACACGAAACCCCACTTTCTGTGTAACTTAACACACCTATATCTAGTTTTTGTTACATTACTAACCTCCCAGTACAGATGTTTTACAGTGAACGCTACTGTCTGCACTCCTCCAGGGCCAGTGTTCGTGACCATTATGCTACTTGCCAGTCTCAACAGTTGCACAAACCCATGGATCTACCTGTATTACTGTTAAAGCGCTTTACCCGAGTACCACGAAGACGTGTGGGGGTCCTGAACAGAGAAACCACCGTAAGATTGAAGTGACCATCACCGTGACCCAAAACCTCACTCCCAAAACTTCAGAATGCTATATATCTTAATGTAAGAAGCACATGAAAACGTACATCACTGTATGTGTAAATGTACATCACTCTATGTGAAAATTTCAGTAATGTCTTAATGTGGGCTGCAATGGAACAAATGTCTTTGTTGGCTAATAGTCATTAGTGCTGAGCTGCAAAGTATCTGTATGACAATCTATCTGAATAAAATTATGGATTAAAGAAAGCTAGATAAACCACACTCACCATGACCTCTGTGCGTTGTGATCACCCAGTGGCCAAAGAAGCACTGTTGACAAATTGGCCAGATGGAATAGGTGCCAGATTCAGATTAATCATGACTCACCTCACATAGGTGAGCCTTTTATTTCAGTCCCACCCCTTATGCTCCCGAGGCCACAGAACAATCTGCAAACATACAGTAGCGTCACCTTCTAATACATCTTCTAACCTTTTAGTACAGTTAGAGATTATAGCTTGTTCGTTGCAATACAATTTGTATTAAACACCCTGTAACTCTTTTTCAGCTTTCGACCATGTGACCACGTGACCCATTATCAGCTTTCGACCACGTGACCACGTGACCTATTATCAGGGGAATGTTTTAGGGTTATGGACCACTCTCTCTGAAGTCACAGTGCCATGTGTAAACACTCTGTAACGGTACGCTCCCCTACCCTGGCATATGTGGTACGGCCCGCCAGGTGCTGTGGGGGTCGTTTTTATTGACTTTTTCTGTTGTGTGTCCCCTTATTTGTAACCCCCCCGTTAGCTTTCACCTGGACATTTTTTTTAATCATTGTTAACGTTTGTGTTTACTGTGTACAGCTATTCGTGCGTATGTTTCTGCGTTTATATCACGCTGCACTGTTAGTTACGTGTGAGTGCCATTGACGTTTATTTTATTTCTGTGTATCACCTCGTGTCAATAAATGTCTCTGCATCGCGAGAGCGTTCTGCATCCCGTTCCTTGCCCTGCGGCACTCGGGCGTCACACACTCCAGCATCATTTCTGTGACATTTCTGTGTCTGTATAACTGCTGTGTTCAGAATGGTCCACCACTCGAATAATGTCAACGTCAGTTTTATTTATATAGCACTTTTTACAACAGGCATTGTCACAAAGGATCTTTACAAATGTCTGAGTCCAATCCACCCAGTAAGCAATGAAAACGCAACAGTGACGAGGGAAAACTCCCCAAGAGCATGTGGAAGAAACCTCACGGGGAACCAAGACTCAAATAGGGTTCACATCCTCCTCTTGTTGACATCCAAAAGCTCAAGGTCAAAATAAGTAATAAGAGGGGGAAAATGCACTAGAAGTCTATTGTGGGGCTTCTAGGAGTCCTAGTCTGTATTTATTGACTCCAAGTCTCACTGAAACCTAACTGGTGCAGGAACAACTCTGGAACATTTGCCCAATATTCACCCCAATGCATTCCAGTCAGCCTAGAGCCTTCCCGATGATCTGGGAAGTGCGGAGAACCAAGGAGGTAGAGAAACTGTGGGGGAAGTTTCTCAAGGGAAGGGATCCGAGGGAGCAAGGAGCCAGAGCAGAAGAGATGGGTCGAGGCCTTCAGCAGCATGGCATCAGGAGTAGATGTACCTCAGCAGAAAGAGAAGACAAACTGTAATATCTAGTCAGTGGTGATCCTGGGATCACAAACTATGACCAGAATAGGGCTGGAAACTGTGTATAGCACAGAGTATGGTTTGTATGGTCATAACAGAGTGGTAATGGTCTGTAATTATTCCTGTTTAAAATATACATGTAAGATATGAGCACCTAATAAAGTGATGAATTACATTTAGCTGACACTTTTATCCAAAGTGACTTACAATTATGAGTGAGTACAACTTGAGCAATTGAGGGTTAAGGGTCTTGCTCAGAGGCCCAACAGCGGCAAGTTGGCAGTGGTGGGGCTTCAACCAGCAACCTTCCGATTACAAGTAAAGTATTTTAACCACTGAGGACTTTTTTTCCACGTTTTCTTAAATTCCCTCAAGCAATCATTCCTTATTCAGATATATCCACTCTTTCTCAGCCCATCTTTGTTAGTACATATGGAATACATTCATCTCTTTGTGGGTATTAGACCCAAAGTATGTCACTCAAATATCAAAGCTATGGAATAGTTGGATGAGGTGTCCCCCTGGTTGATTGGGAGAGCTGTTTAGAGAAGACCCCTCAACCACCAAACAGGGGAACATGTGAGGGATGACATTTACACGTGTAAATGTTCAGCCATTCGGCGACTTATTACAGATGACCACCTACATCTGACTTTGCCCATATTTTCACCCTTTTGTTTGGTCTGTTTTCCATGACCTTATGCTACCATAAATAGAAAGGAGCGAAGACTTATTGTGCCATTTCCCAAAGTTGTGTTGAACTGACTAGCACTTAACATACAATCCAAATAAGTCATTTGAGAACAGGGCCAAGGTTTCCACGGCGATTGTAAAGGGCGCTCCACAGCCCACAAAAACACCTACGTTTCAGGCCAGGTGGTATTAGAAACACCCGTAGATCTTTTATTTTGGCATGCGTGATCCCCAATGGCACTGAAGGTTAGGGAATCTAATTTTTATAAATTACACAAGAATAAATTACTGACCTATCTTTTGCATATATAACCTTTCAGTTGAATAGTTACTAATTTTCAAGATGCATTTCCTTCATAGTTTTGCAATGACTTTAGCAGAAATACCTAGTTTGTAATTATTTTTAAATATTTAATCCCATTAAAATGTGTTTTGACCAAAATTAATTCGGAGATTTTATGAGTGGATAGTTATATAAGACAAAATTTTGTTGAGTTGAATTTCTTGCTTTGATTTTTAAAAAGTAACTGCCCGGATTCATATTTGGAGATCAGTGAAAGTGTCAGACACAAATTATTGTTCAAATAACTTATGATGAACTCATATTTCAACCCAAATCTTGACTTTAAAATGGTAGTCCTGTCATTTTAAATAAATTAAAAAAAATACACAATACACTCAGAGCATTAAGGTGTGTTATATATGCAAGAACATACAGGTTGAAGGAGAGATTCGTAGAGAATCAGTTTAACTGCAGGGTTCTAGCAATGATACCAAAATAAAGGGAGTTATATGATCAAGCTGCAACCTTTATATGACGACATCACATTTATTATAATGTTCAGATCACATCTGACAAACATGACAAAAGGATAAAGATAAAACCCATATTAGCCAAAATAGTATATTTATTTTGATATAAATGATCAGTATCAAAGATGACAAAGTAATTCACTGATGGTAAAATGAAGATAAAGAAGAGACTAGCCAGAGGTGAGTTTAAAGCACAACAGTGCTGATGTGTTTAGTGTCTTGCGGGGTTTGGAGCTAAGGCAAAAGATTAAAACATCAAAAAACAATTATAAAAGCAGTGTGAAGCACATTGATAACTCACACAAACGTGAAGAGATGGTCTTATTGCACTGTGGATCATCCTTACATAATCGACTAACTTTCTGATTAATTATTAAACAATTCTTCACTTGGAGAAATACACACTCCTGGGGAAAAATGGGCCAAAAGCAAAATTGCATAAGCTATTAATGGGCTCAAAAGACATGTGCTAATTTGAATTTTGTATCAAAATATTAAAATATTTTTGTGATTTTACCTTTGTGTACAAGAAGACTATTTAAGTGAATGTTCATGTTTCCATCTCCACCCACAGCGGCTCACAGCAGTGATGACTCCCCCTTTGGCCCAGGAGTGCATGAGTGTATATCCTGCCTGGCCCCATGCATGTGTGTGGCCTATCCTGCAGTCTTACATAAACAGGATGCTCTTGACTGGATATATAAGTGCACCACTCTCAACCTAACAGTGACACACGTAAAACCCCAGTAACACTTTAGTGCCTGATAAGCTTGTACCAGCTTGTACCAGCTTGACAGCCGTAACCATGCCACTGTCAATGACATCTGATGCTGACAACTGACCAGCGCCTAACAGAATATACCAAAGATTCCAAACCAACTCTCACAGACGCAGACAGAGGTGGGGAGTGGCGGGTAAACTGCACATGCCAACAAACGGGCAGCTGTCTGTAATCACAGCTGGTGAGTGTACGGAGGGGATACCATACCTTATGCTTATTCTGGCACCATGGTTACTAGTCAGTCTCAGCTTCCTCTTTCATGGACAACATTTCTTTAAGCTTATGACTATAGCTTCAAGCAAATTTTAAAAAAGGAAAAAAAAAAAGAGAAATTATGGTTTTCACAGACATTAGGAACATAGAAGTTACTACACCACTTTTGTAAGATGTTTCAGCCATCCAACTGGAAACAAAAAGCAGACTATCAAGTGCAAGTCATTGATTTTCAGCATGACCTTGCCAGAGTCTATATGTTGTACTGGGAGCGTCACAGTGCCACCACGTGGTCACATTAGCACAACTAAGAACTTCATGAGAAAAAAAAAAAAAGTACTGAAACTAGTTTAACAATAAAACAACACAATCCCATTAGATGGCAATTAGAAAATGAAAATTGCAATATTGATGAAATGTAAGGAAGTCACTGTGCAAGCAGCTAGACCTAATATCTCTCAACATGCTTTAAAAGCTCTGTTTACAGAGGAGGAACAACAATCCCAATAATGCAAGATTTTATATATAAACAAAATTTTCTTCTACATGTAAGAAAAATAAGCCCCAGTTGTTCTGAATGCTGAGCAGTGCTAGAGAAAGACAGAAGTGAAGTACTCCTCCAGCACTTTTTGCCTCTGCTGACACACGGCATTGCGCATCTTCAGATGTTCGATCTCCATCTCCACACATTTGATCTTGGCGAGTGTGCCCTCCTCCTGCTTGTCCAGGGCCAGGACCTTGGCATGGAGGCTTGTTATACGGCTCCACAGCTGCTCTTTGTCTGTGTCCTGGCGCGAGTAGGAGTGCTCGCACAGTGAGCTGGCCTCGCCGCCGCTGGGAAGCTCCACCTTCCTCTCAGGAGTTTTGGGTGTAACACGTGCCTTCTCCTCATCCTCCAGTGCCAGGGGCGTGGTTGATGGGCTGCCCGTTGCTCGGGGCTCCTGCGGCTCCTCTCCGTGCCCTGCTAACAGTCCTGCGGTGTCGCAGCACAGAAAGGTCATCACAGAGCTGGGGTCCAATAGCTGCTGCTGATGTTCCTCACCATACATTTGTGCACAGGAATCAGTCAAGGGCACTCCATGGCTAGACAGGTCACCTCTGGAGGGACTCTCAGTAGACAACGTCTCTGAAAGCAGCCTATCCGCACTGGTGTGGACGGCAGGCATCCTCTCGCTGATCACAGCGGATACTGGACAATCCAATGGCTCATTTGTCAGTGCACTGAGCTGGACACCTGGATCAGGTGGTCTGTTCCTGGGTTTGTTTTTTTTCTTGCTGTGATTGGTTTCATTCTATGCAAAGAAATTCCATAAAAAAAGAACAAACTTTCATTATACTCATAATGAAAAAAAGATTTGAGGAATAACTCCATAATGGATGTAACCACAAGTAAACCCTCACCAGTGTTCTCAAAAGCACCTTTTAAAGAAATGGCCTACTCTGTGGTTCTCAATTCCAGTTGTAAAATGTCTAATTGCTGACCACATGTCTTTTTCATTGCTTTAAAACACCAACTTTAACTGGTAACTTAATAATCAACTCATGAGCAGTATTGTGTCTAACATGACCACTGAGTTCATACAGAAAGGAACTCCTCATCTGCCCACACTAAATTTATATCACATTTACATTTCTGGCATTTTAGTTGATGCTATTCCCAAAGCGACTTACAATTATGACTGAATACAACTTGAGCAATTGAGGCTTAAGGGCCTTGCTCAGGGGCCCAACACTGGCAACTTGACATTGCTAGGGCTTGAACTGGCAACCTTCTGAAAACAAGTCAAGCACCCTAACCACTGCCACACTACCATAGCTTTTAAGCCCAAATGTGTTCTGCGCAAAGTGACAGTCTCATGCTAACTTACATCACAAAGACAGGGGAATATAGTTGGAATAGCAGTGTGCTTCAGGTATCGGATTCCCCATCGCAGGTCAAAAGAGTCTTCTGTAAAATGTTCGCTGCACAGGTACTGGTGCCGACTGGGGGTCCACTCCCCACGTTTCATGTTGACAATCCATTTCTTGAGCCTGGTCTTATCTTGCAAGGGAAAACTGCATTGCCACAAAGAAGACAGCAAACTTGGGATCCAGCGCGAAATATATGTATATCTGCTTACCGTTACCTGGCTCACAGAACACTGAAACCACATCAGTTACATAGTCGCCTGCTGGTAAATACCCGTGTTACCTGTTTGGACAATTAGTATGGCTTAAGAAAACATATTAGCTCGCTATAAAACAAATTATTGTAAAGCAGCGAGATGCATGTAAGCATATTTTAATAGAAACGTGTAAAAATAATTGATACGTGCACTAGCATTAAACAGCGCCACGACTGCACATTTGTAGCTAGCTAAAACTAGCTTGCTAAAAGAGCTGCGCAGTACATAGCCTGTCGTGTTGTGGCTAAACCTCTACATGCTGACTTACGGATAAAAGCTTATTCTTTTGTTGTCTTTTGAAGGCATCCCACCTCTGTTATTACACAACTTAACAGCACAGTAACGTGGCATTCTAACTGAATGTTATTTTGAGTCGACAAACACCAGCAACGTCTTCCGGGTGTTTGGACAGGAACTGACGACAATACAGCGCCATGTGCTCAGGGCCTAAACCAATGAAAACGCAGCTAGTCACACATGGTAGGAATGGACCAATGACATTGCGAGTCGTGGTACAGAAGGTTTCGCAGTGTCATACATAGAGCGTTGTTGTCACCGAAACAGCGTCAGCTGTTCAACGGTCAACGAGCAGATGCAGTTTTAGGTCGTTAGTGCTATTAGAACTACTTTGGTAAGTTTTACGTTATTTAATTTACTTATTGGCTCCGTCACGATTACAGTGTAGTTTCTGTTACTCCTTGTTTGTGATGTTATGAAGTACACGTCAAATCTGTTGAGAGATACACATCGAAAATGAATTGTTTCTGGTCTACACGTTCTTGTTCCCTATAAAAAAAAATCAGTTAATTCTTTAAAAGATGTTAATTTATATTTTAACCACTGCTTCCTTCCTTCCTGCTTGCAGGACTCCCTACAGCCATGGCAACGGCGCACTCCGCGTTAACCGTAGCTGTGTGCGTCCTGATGATCACAGAGCTCCTTCTTGCCGAGCAGGACTACTATGAAGTCCTGGGTGTGCCCAGAGACGCGTCTGAACGTCAGATCAAGAAAGCGTTCCACAAATTGGCTATGAAGTATCACCCAGACAAGAACAAGAAGCCAGACGCTGAGACAAAGTTCAGAGAAATTGCTGAGGGTGTGTGTCTCGCCCTGCCGGACCAAGCTAATATGCACAGCGCAGCTCGCAATGTTATTCTGAAGCTTTTGCATTCACTTCACTACGATGCCTTAAAGTGTTTTAGAGCCACTGGGGTGCTTGTTTTGCGTCGTTACGCATCACGTTACAGTAACAGCTTTTCCTTCGCCTCTTTCGGTTTCCTCAGCATACGAGACGCTGTCCGACGCCGAGCGGAGACGAGAGTACGATCAGTTGAAGACGTTCTCCCGAAGGAGAGCAGGACCGGACGACCAGTTCCGCCGGCCGTTCACCTTCGACTTTGAGGACATATTCCGAGACTTCGACGTTTTCGGCCGGCAGAAGACGCACTTCGAGAGCCATTTCCACGCACACGAGGAGGCGCACCGAAGGCACAGCCAGCACTTCCACACTTCCTTCGGCGGCGGCGACCTGTTCGAAGACGTGTTTGCAGACGGCTTCTCGTTTGACGGACAGGTGGGCGGAGCCGGGAGCAGCTTCCAGGGCTCTGCCAGGCAGCGGCAGCACTGCAGGACAGTCACGCAGCGCAGGGGAAACATGGTGACCACGTACACAGAGTGCTCCTGATCCCACACTGCGCTTGCAATGCTGGGGATGCATTGGTCCCGTGTTTTAACGTAGCGTCTAGCGATCGCTCAGGATTCACTGAGCCAGTGTTGGTAACGTTTGTCAGAGCTGCATACAGAGTAATGTAATATGCAGCAGTGGGCATTTTTTTGCAGAAGGGTCTAAGTAAAGGATATTTAATATAGCTGCGCTCATGATGGCTTTCTAAGGGAGACGTGGTTTTAGCGCTGTGGTTGGACGTTTCCAGTCACTGGGGTAAACAAACAGTGTTGATATATGTGCAAAAAGGTCTTGCTTTGCCAAAGCATCATGAATTAGAGCCCTTCTTTATAAGTGTTACCAAAAAGTGTAATACAATTTGTTTGACAGGGAAAAGGAAAAGTTTAATAATGCATTAATAAATAGGCCAGATAGGTTTTAAAGATAAACTTGGCTTCAGGCTGTTATTTAAATGCACACTGTCTCAAGATGTATCTCACCTAATGCAAAAATACCGTAAACAATTAAGGTGATCAGCAAGATTGTTTTGCCAAGATTCTCATGATGGTTGTCGTTTCATTTTTAGACAATCTCTTTTTAAAAGTATTACTGGGGCTTGAAGGCAGATGCTTAATGAATCCATGGTCTGTTTAGCCTTTTGGGTGGGAAAAAAAAATCAAGTTTGTCTCCATCAGTCAGAATGTACATATTTTTTTCAATTAGACTATTTCTTTTACAGGTTTTATTTGCTTAATCTCTTGTTGGATGTTGCACAATGTTTAAAAATGAGGAAGTTGTTTACAATGAGCTGCCTATTAATTGTTATTTCCTGTAACTTCTTTTCATCTATGCACAGTGGGGCCTCAGAGCAGCGCCTCATCTCGGCTAGGGCCATAGTAACTGAGTCAGGGGACAGGACTTACCATATTGGGTCACTTTTGCACCAAGTGTGGGTTTGTCCCATTCATTGGCAGCGGTGCCCATCTCCAGTCCTGAAGACCCAAAACAGTGCTGAGCTTAGTTCCAATGCACCTTATTTTGACCTTCAGATTCTACTGCAGATTAATTTAGCAGGTGCATTAGGACTAGAGCTAAACCCAGCCGGGCTGTAGAGCTTCAGGTTTGGGGTTGGCATAACAGAAGCCATCAGAGGAAGGACACTTGAGTCTATCATGTCTGTACTAAATCCCCAGCCCACTCAGCTTTGCCCTAGGGCTGAACCAGTCTCCACTGGGCTGGCTAAGCCACTCCCACTGTTTTTTTTACACCCATCATACTTAAACAGGTGTTTTGGCTCTTAGACTAGGTGTACACCTCTAAAAATACAATAATGACCCTTGGTACTCCTTTTACTTCACAAGAGTGATAATTAAATGACCCCACAAGCTTTTGTGTCCCATGTACTGTATGCGTTTGGTGGGAACATAAATTAGTCCAACAGTTAGCCCTCCCATCAGTATGAGTGTGAGAGCGTTTGTGTGTGAGGGTGTGTTTTCCCCTAAAGAAAGTCAAAACCTTCCATTCATGTTAGCAGCTGCAGTTGTTTCCCAGGGTTGCTCTGAGCGCTCCTTCTCTATACCAGTCGTTACCTCTTGTCATAGCTTTGATGATGACGTGCAATATTTTAACGAGAACTTCATGTGTTTGTGTTTTTTTTTTTATTTTTGCATGTGCCGTTTTAGAAACGATTCTAAAATATAATTAAATAATTTATGATTGCACGAATGCCTTCCACCCCCCTAAGCTAAGGGTTCTTTGGGGTGTACTTATTAAAGTTCTAGGGTTGTTTGTTTTTTGGTTGGTTCCATAAAATCTGCATTGTAAAATGTCTTCTGGTTGTATTGCTTTTGTTTTTGCAGCAAAGCAGGAGTTCAAGCAAATATGAATACCTTTATGCTTAATGGTCATATCTTACATTAATACTTACTGGTCCCCCCCCCCCCAAAAAAAACAACTTTTTATTATATATATATATATATATATATATATATATATATATATATATATATATATATATATATATATATATAAAATATTACTAGGTGAGTAACAGCAGTGCACTGTAGTAAGTGATGTAGAGATATTCAACATTTTATTAAAGTACACAGAGAAACAGAAGGTTGCAGATAGAGGTCCTTCATCCGCTGTGCAAACAAAGTGCTTCTGAAGCGCATATATATATTAAAAGCTTTAATAGCCCATTGCCCATTTTTAAATGAAACTTCACAAGAGCTTCTACTGCCATGCGTTGAAATGTTTCTCTTTTGCTGCACAGTACCATGAACATACTGTGAATTGTCTGGACAGGAGGTTGTAAGGTTACCCTAAATATGTATGTTGCACACAGAAGCGAAAAGGAAGTCTGTCTTACTATTGTGGGGTTTCCATGAGTATTTTGAAAAATTAGATAAACTTCCACACTTGTTGCAGCTTCAGGTCACATAAAATAATTAGAATACGGAGTTTGCTTAGGTGAACCCAGTAACATGGATGACAAGTGAAGTTCTAAAATTAGGTAACATTTAAACTAGTTCATTAATCATTCATATGATAGCTATTTCTGTCAATACATGAATTTTTAAAAATGGGGAAATACTAATATTTACAGTTCAAGGCCTGAGACATTCGCAACCTGAATTTTATCAGATAAGTCCCCTGAATGCTTGAGATTAAAGTTGTATATTGAAAATTAAGGATTAGCTAAGGGAAATTAAAACTGTAGTACTGAAACTGCCATATACTGTAACTCAAAAATGGCTGCAAGTCACACCACATCTTCTGTTAGGTTAGAAGAGTTCAAAAGGGGAAGACATTTTTGCTGCTATGGTAAACATAAACAAATAAGACATGCTCGGCATGGTGGCATGTGTGAACATAAACGGTTCAGTCGCGGTCTTGCCCACAAACAGTGAAGTGAGTGTGTCATGGTATCATACCGCCACGATCACCGCACCTTCTGGTGCCCTGTAACACAGCACGCTTTGGCAACTTATTGTATTTTCACAGTGTGCCAGAAAATAAAGAAGTTGAACATGGGGGTGTGTTGTGGTTACATAGACCTTCCCACAACGTGCTGGGCTGTAATGATCTTTTTGAATAGGGTTGGTAAAGAAGGGGAAGGAAAGTGGTTCTTTGTTTGAGGAGATAACATGCACAATGCAGCCTGGTCTGAAGAGTGTAAATCCTACAGCAGGCTGAAAGCCCCCACCGCACACACAAATATGCATAGCCCACACATAGACATATATTCCCACACAGACTCATAAGCCATATCCAGACCCATACCCCACACATAGACACATACCTCATATGTAGACATTTACCAAATACACAGACAAATGCACCATATACAGACATTTACCCCAAACACACATACATACCCCCACACACAGACATATACCCCATATACAGACACATGCCCCACACACAGACCCATACCCCACACATAGACCCATACCCCATCTACAGACGTATACCCAATACACAGACACATACACCATATACAGACATTTTCCCCACACACAGATACATACCCCACACAAAGATGCATACCCCACACATAGACACATACCCCATATACAGACACATACCCCACACACAGGCACATACCCCACATAGACACATACTGCACACACAGACACACACCCCACACACAGACGCATACCGCACACATATACCCCATACACAGATACATATCATGCATGTGCACCTGTGTGTGTATGCACATACACACAAATAAACATTAAACAATACAAATTCTTGGCCAGGGTTGCCAATAAATAAATAAAGAGACAGATATATGGATATGTAGATGATGTCTTTCTCTCTCTGTAGCTTTGACCCATGTAATCATTTTGTTAAGAATATGCAATATATGAATAAGCACTTTTTAACTTTAAATTAAACACTATTTAAAGAGTAAAATACCCTTTTAACCTTGTATTTCAAACTGGCGCTGGATGATGATACAACGTTAAAGTGTTGGGCTTAAAATAAGAGGAGTTGATTTACAGCAGGTTTCAGTTCACCATGAGTGAACACACAGTGGGAAAAGGGAGAGTTTTACAATGCCCTTCTAACCCAATGCTTTATCAGTGAGCACAGGCAGGAAACAATGCCACAAAGTACTTAATGCTGCAACGACACGAGCACACACACGCACACACACACACACACACACACACACACACACACACACTGGGTTATAGGTCCATAACAACATCACAATCCCTAAAATTGTGCCGTGACAGCCACGGCTTACAGATATATATCTGTTGTCTATAAGCAAACTGTAGTCCACTGTCAGTTACGGAGCTGATCAGCAGTAATCTCAGCATGGTTTGGTCATCTCCCTCTCCCTGGTTTATCACCGCTCCTCCATTCTTTTACACTCTATAAACCTGAAAGGGGAACTTCCCTACTCGGTCGGTTGATATTTAAATCTGGTGTTATGGGAGCAAGAAATAAATTGACCAGTGTATTGTTACTGTTTTAGATTTCAGTCGATAAAAGGAGCCCGACATGTCTGTCGCTAACTAGGGTCGGCTGTTATTATTGATTCAGGGGCACTGGTACCAGTATTATCTCACTTTAAAGTGTGGGGAGAGAGGGCTTCATTATGTCTCTGTCTGCTCTCCTTTAAATAAAGAGAGCATAACCATCAGTGGTGCAAAATAAAATGATAGTGAAAACACCATTTCTGTACACTTGGTGAAAATGTAGATAGAAGATTAATCCCAAAGATGTCCCACAGCCCTGCACTAAAATTATCATTTTATTATTCATATTTTTAAAAGTTCAAGGAGTGGCAAAAATATGCACACGGATGCATGTTCTTATGTGCCCTTCTCTTCTGATGAAATTCAATAACACAATGCCAACACATTTGTGCAGAACCCACGCTGCATTGTCACTCGGATTCCTTTTCAGATGCGTCCTTTACACAACTCTTATTACATTTACCTGCAACATGCAGTTTCACAAAAATAGTCGTCCTGTTACCCCTGCACCATTTCACGTTCTTTATCATTTCTATAACGGCTAAGTAAACGTCAACGCAACAAAACCATAAAAGTGACCATTTTCACCAGATACCAGTCACAACATTATGTACCATTGCTACCATTATAATTGCTTATTTCTTTTGTTACCATTTGTGACCAAAAAAACCCCCCACATCTGAATGTACTACTGTGATAATGGTGAACACTGTTACCGGTGAAGAACTGTTACATGGTTACAGCGGATGACGGGGCTGTGGAGTCCCTCCACCCTGCCGTGGCACAGGTCATCGCCGCCCGGCGGCTCAGATGGCATTTCACCAAAGTGATAAACACAAGTGCCCTTAAGCATGTAACCAGAAATGCAAATATCATTCCTGAACAAACTAATGGCTTGAAAGCTGCTCTTTCTTTTTTTGGATGGAGATCTAGAGATAACGCACTGGAGCAATTGTGGCAGTCCCTGCCTGGTGTACATTTCCAAAAAGAGAAGTGCCACACGGAATGGGCTGCGGCGTGACAGGACTGACGTTGTAACATTTAAATTAAATCTATTGCGTGCCATTAGGTTTGTGGAGACTATAAAAATCAGCTACTCTTCTGAAATCCCGTATATACCTGCGTGAACGTAATCGGCCAGACAGTCAAAAACACTTCTAGCTGGATCTCGCTCAGTATTTAACAGATGAAATGGTAAGTTTTTTTAAAAAGTAAGACCGATTTATTGAAGTACCTAATATTTTGAACGAGTAAATATTTACAGAAATATTTTTGTAAAAACGGGGCTGCAAAACGGGTTTATTCAATCATTAGGCCTATATGAAATACCAGTTTTATCTAAACACTTTAACTGAAGTCAAGTTTCCAAGTAAATATTTATAATACTTTAGTAGGAGATTCTCTGCAGAATTAGCTTATTGGATCGTGAGATTTATCTGAAATTTCACTTTATAAAATGATTATACTGTAGCTCCATAATAATGCAAATATGTATGTATATTAATATGTATTAATTGATATAGTGTAAGCATGGAAATGACTGTAACTGTATGCAGGGATCTCTGGATAATGAGATTAATCAGGATTTTCAGGATGCTATAGATGTAATGCAGCGTCACTCCGAGCACTCGGAGATATTCTACTGCAACGCAGGTAAAGCAACAATGTCTTAATGAAATAAGATAAGATAAAGGATTTTGTTACTTTTAAATAACAATATTACTATTGTTATTTCTAATCGTTAATAGTTCCTAGCTAATGGCTGTGCCCTTTCTTGTCCTATAGACAGTAAGTACTATGAGGCTCTCAGGTGTCAGGAGTCTTTTGTGCAACACACTGTTTCCTGTTATCATCACTACCCCTCCCACAGTGGCGGACCAGCAGCCTCGTATGACTGGGGTGAGACGTCAGTAAGTGTGAGAGATTTTCTCGCAGGTTCACACTCCCAGATGTGGCCCTGTTACACCCCTTTTACGCTTCGACCTGGTTTGTGACCGAGCTCCCTTTCTCTGTCTCTCTGAGTCGTGGTCTCACGTTGCGGCAGAGACGTCTCCGTGGGCGGCGGTCGAGGCCCCGACGCTCTTCCCCCTCCTCCCGGAGCGCCTCCGGAAAGGTGAGCAGCACCAACCCGAGACCCGCTCGGCGTTCCCGAGCCGGCACGTATTCCCGCGGGAAAAGCCGCGTTCCGTTTGTCACGGCGGCCGCCGGCGTGCCCTCTCTCTCGCCCGCCAGGCCGCAAGAAGCTGCGGCTGTACGAGTACCTGCACGAGGCTCTGCACGACGCCGGCATGGCCGACTCCATCCAGTGGACGGACCGAGGCAGTGGCACCTTCCATTTCATCTCCAAAAACAAGGAGAGGTTGGCTAAGTGCTGGGGCCAGCGCAAGGGCAACCGCAAGGCCATGACCTATCAGAAGATGGCACGCGCCCTGCGGAACTACAGCCGCACCGGTGAGATCGTCAAGGTGCGCCGCAAACTCACCTACCAGTTCAACCCTTTGATCCTGCAGAGATTGGAAGCCATGGCGACGGGCCCCTCGGTGCAAGAGCTGATCCCTCCCCAGCAGAGCCCCGCCGAGCTGGGTTTTTACCACTCGCCGGTGCCCGAGTGGCACAGTTGGTGCGGGCAGTACCCCTTCCAGGGAGAGTGTGACCTCACCACCGTCCTGACGGCGGACGGTGGGCTCAAAACACATGTTTCATCTCAGTGAGAGTAAAAAAAAAAAAGACTTGAGGCGTTCTTCGCCGGGCCATTCTTCTCTGTATGCAACTTCTACGGGGTAACTGGTGGGATAAAATAAACTGTGCTGTAAAAATGTGTTATAAAGTCTTTCTGTAAGTAGAGTCATGTAAATAGTCAGCAGTCATTTTTGTGTAGTTTTCATGTGTAATAAAGCAATATAATTGTTTATTGCAGGCTGTTATGTGTCTCTTCTTGTCCTCTAAAATCTCTCCTATTTCCCAATTTTTTCACTATGATAAAAACTTAAGTAAACATAATCAAGCATATGACATTACCTCATTTGGGTTTTTTTACCCATTTGTTTTTTCAAGCTTTCAAAACAAAATGAAAACTAATTTCCAGGTCTCAACAAATCTGTTCTGTGTGGCCGCGTGTCTAGTGGCGACGTCAAAACTTCGGTCTGTGTTCCCACTTTATTTCTTTTAATAACGAGAAAGATCGGAGTGCTGTTTCATCTCGTGTTGCTGTAGGCACTGGCAGGTGTGAGTGTTACCGGCCCTCAGTTATGTTTGCAGAAGAATGGCCATTTCTAATCTGCAAGATTAGCGGCTACGTGGGGTGTTTGTGCTGCGGGAAACGAGAATAGCAAAGTGTGGCGTGTGTTGCTGTGGGGTGGCTCTCCTTATCTCGCTCAGCTGGAGGAGGATGTGGTCAAGTTGACTACATAAAGCCTCCAAAGCAAGAGAGGCGTGTGAGCAGGAGCCACTGCTGTTAGGTTGGTTGTGGTGTGTGTGGGGGGTGGGGGGCGTTTAGCACGGATGCAAATGTTCTGGGACTCTGCGCCTTGCATCTTGTCGTGCAGGTCGTAGATTATGCGAGGGTGTCCTGTTCACTTCCCTGCGGGGAGCTTATTAAGACTCAGTCACGCTCAGCGTGGACAGACACTGCAGGGCACGCTCTGCCTCGTGCCACAGCTACGCCTTTTCCGTTAGCATGCGCGTTTTAGGCCTTCAGTTCTCCTTACTGGTGTTTCTAGATCGATGGTGATTTTTGTTTTCCTGATTAGAAGAAAAGCGCAAACACGCAACTTGAAGACCTGACCTGCTCCGGAGCGGCAGAACAAAATGGTAAATGATCCGGTTAATCTCCAGAACAGTAGAATGCCAGAACCGGCATCTGTGCCTAAAAGATAAAGCTGTGTGTGTTCTTGAATAGAGTGTCTCACAGGCCTATCAGACTGACCTGGAGGTAATCTTGGAGTTTCTTGAAGAGCACTGCAGGCAAGAGTCTAGAAGAAAGGAATTGTGGGAAAACTGTGAGGAACTGCATTTGAAACATGAAATCTTGACTTTTGAGAGCTTCATTTGCTTCCCCAGCAAGATTATTTTAATTACATGATAATGTGGGCTATTGTTTTTGTTTATTGCTGTACTTTACCAACAGACGATTCCCATTTGAATGAACACATTGTTGGGGAGGGCTGCAGCAATACGCCTGAACGCTTGGATTCTTTGCGACTGCTTTCTGCGCCAAAGGTTCAACAGGTAAACCGAGTCCACCCAACCTCTGTGTTAACATCTTTGCCATTTTCCTACCAAAGTCTTTTTAATTGCCCTTAAGCACATTAATCGCACTGGTTCGCCCTGTGAAAGGACACCGGACCCCATCTGAAGACGAATGCCCTCGACCCTGCCGTGGCGTTTGGAAGAAGGGACTCGGTAATCCAGGGTGTTTACAGCGAGCGAGCCGTAGACCCCTGTGCTGGCCCAGAGAGCAATTTGCTCCAACATGTGTCACGTGTGAAGTTCGCTGAATCATTGCCTAGCTCTACACCTGCAGGCAGAGGTGAGTTCTGCTTTTGTGGTTTGCTAGATAAAATCAGCACAGCTAAACACTGCCTTAGGGAACAATAGCCGAGGAGTGGCCAGTCCTACCCGTAACTGCCACACTCAATCTTTATTCTCCCTTATCTCTCCCACCGCCACAACATAGATAGGCCTGGCTATAATGTGGTTTGCCGGGGATTAGCAATTTAATAATTTCTCCGCAATGTTCCCCCTTCGCTGCACCTTTAAGAGAAATGGTTTGCCTATGCCAACAACCCTACATCCCCTCAGATGAACAGACAGATGGACAGGCAGTGGCGCAATGTCCTGAACGCGCCTCTGCTCCGACGATTGCGGGGAGGAAGGTACGCCTCTTCCACTTCCTGTTCGAGATGCTGGAGGATCCCCGAATGGCCCACTGCGTCTCGTGGGTGCCTGCGTCGGCGGGGGTCTTCCGCTTCTCCTCCGCGCACAAGGAGCGCGTGGCCGAGCTGTGGGGCCAGCGCAAGGGCAACAGGAGACCCATGACCTACCAGAAGATGTCCCGCGCCCTGAGGAACTACACCCGCTCAGGCGAGATCGTCAAAGTGCGGAAAAAACTGACTTACCAGTTCAGCGGCACCACCCTGACGTCACTACGGAGTCAGCAAGGAAGGAAGGGCTGCCCACACTAAGAGCCACGCTCGCTGCCCATGCCTTTACGACAATGTGTAGGATGCTGTGACTGTCCCTGGTTTGTCTGTAATAACCGTAAAAGGAGCGAGGACCTAACCGGTCAGCAGACGATCCCGCTAAGTGCCAATGCTGCATAAAACCTATGTTTTAATTGATATCCATCCACTGTAGATAATTGAAACAATAACAACAATAACAACTGTTTCTGACATAAGAGCCAGTAAAACAAGTGCTGCTTCCTGTCTTTCAGTAAACTGAAGATACTTTCATCTTTTACACAAAAAATAAACTTGTCTGTAATTTTTGCGGTTGATTAATCTCTTTGCTCTTTAACATTCGGTTTAAAGTGATCCTTTATCACTTTAAACACGTGATATTGCTAATGGGTTCAATTTTTTAAGCAGTGATCAGATACCACGTTCATACAGTTGATACTAGTATACTGTAGTCTGCAGTGCTGATCACAGCCTGATGGCCATTGATGTGATTTCTTTTCGGAAAGGTTTCTACAAGCACATATATTATAAAAGGTATTTATAGAAATGGCCATCCTTAAATATACTGATCCTAAAAGAGAGAAGTTTAAATTGCAGGAAGCATAAAGTATAAAATTATTTGAAAAAAAGTTTGCTTCAAGAATCAGATATTTCCAATTAATAAAAATAAATAAATATAGAAAATACAATTCATATGAATTACCAATTAGGCATTCTTTCATAATAGGGGTTTGTCATGGCCACGTGATTTCCAATGTCTGGTTACAAATCCCTCTACACTCACACACACACACACACACATCCCTCTGTACTCACACACACACACATCCCTCTGTACTCACACACACACATCCCTCTGTACTCACACACACACATCCCTCTGTACTCATACACACACACATCCCTCTGTACTCACACACACACATCCCTCTGTACTCACACACACACATCCCTTTACACTCACACACACACGCATCCCTCTGTACTCACACACACACACACACATCCCTCTGTACTTACACACACACCCATCCCTCTGTACTCACACACACACATCCCTTTACACTCACACACACACACATCCCTCTGTACTCACACACACACACACACACATCCCTGTACACTCACACACACACACATCCCTCTGTACTCACACACACACACATCCTTCTGTCCTTCACACACACACACATCCCTCTGTACTCACACACACACACACATCCCTCTGTACTCACACACACACGCATCCCTCTGTACTCACACACACACACACACACATCCCTGTACACTCACACACACACACATCCCTCTGTACTTACACACACACCCATCCCTCTGTACTCACACACACACACACACACATCCTTCTACACTCACACACACACATCCCTCTGTACTCACACACACACACACACATCCCGTTACACTCACACACACACACACACACACCTCTACACTCACACACACTCATCCCTCTGTACTCACACACACAGACATCCCGTTACACTCACACACACACACACCTCTATACTCACACACACTCATCCCTCTACACACACACACACACCCATCCCGTTACACTCACACACACCCTAAGCCTCAGAACTACAGAGTGGCTCATGGAGACCTTGTCTCCACCTTGAAACCTTGAGATTCAGTAAACAAAGATGCAAAATAACATCACACGCTGATAGAGGAGTACAGAGTTCTTATAGCTTACACTGCCTTGTCAAGTAAACAAAGACCATGAAGATATTTAAAAAAAAAAAAACAGAATATGATCTTAAACACTGAACAAAGGAATAAATGCAAGTCTATACATTTATAATTAATGCTAGACATATGCAGATGTATACAGATGTTTTATACACAACACTCCTAAAGTAATATTATTATTTACTAATTCTTTGTATATCATTTACTCTCTAAAAAGCATTGTGCCAGTGGTGCTGCTGTCTTTGTTTGTTGTGGCTACTTCCACCCATTTCCCAGAAGTCCCTAATGCTCAGGGTGTTTGGGATCCCTCTTCCCCAGGTGTGTGCCATTCTAAACATTAGGAGGTATTAGGAGGGGTGGACAGGGGTTTTCCATCGCTCCGTTCTGCCCATCTCCACTACTGAGTGCCCCAGGCTGCTGGTTCATCGTGATTTGGTATTAGGGACACTGATCTGTTTCTTTTCAAATGTATACATTCCAAGTTTATTCTGAACTGATTTGTCTACGCTAGTGATTGAAATATTGATAAAAACGCCACAATAAGAAATAATATGGCATCCGCTATGTGCGGAGGATGGAGTGTAATTTCAAGACTTTGAATATGAGGGGCTACTGCACAGGGGCTCACAATCTGAGTCTAATGTAGAAAATGTTCTGAAAACATCTGACTGCATGTCCGCTGGATCCAGTTCCTTCCGCTCTGTTCCAGACAATCGCAAGAGATCTGCTTCCTTTCATCTCTGTCATCATCAACAACTCCTTATCTTCTGGATACCAACTGCATTCAAAACCGCCAGGGTGGTACCAATCCTCAAGATAGCTGAACTCGACGGCTTCAACGTTACCAACTACAGACTGGTATCACTTCTCTCTTTCCTCTCAAAAGCCCTCGAACAAGCAGTATACAATCAATTGTCTCTTTTCCTTATCCAGAACCAGCTGCATGACCCCAATCCGTCCGGCTACAAACCACCACATTCTACAGAAATGGCCCTCATAGGAGTGATGGAGAAACTTCATGCTGCCAAATCGTCATCTGTTTTGATTCTTCTAGACCATTCGGCAGCCTTTGACACAGTGAACCACGACACTTTTGGGCAGGAAGCTACCCAGGTGCTTGTGATTTCAAAGCAAGACGACTGCAATGCGCTACTTGCTGGTCTTCCTCTAAGAGCCATCAAACCTCTACAACTTGTCCACAATGCAGCAGCACAACTGGTCTTCAATCTTCCGAAGTTCACAAATGCTACTCCACTGTTGTGCTCCCTTCAATGGCTTCCAGTAGCTGCATGCATCAGATTCAAAACCTTGATGCTTGCCTACAAAGCCAAAATTGGACCAGCCCCTTCATACATGAGGTCAATGGTCAAAGCCCGAGTCATACCTCGAGTACTTCGAACCTTAAGTGCAGCTCAGCTTGAAATACCTTGCTTCAGGTCTCTCCCAGGTCTGTGCTGTCCAGACAGCAGAGCCCCTTGCAGTCTTTAAATGCAGACTGAAGACCCATCTATTCATGGAATGTTTAAAGGACAACTGACCCTGCTCCCATATTGACTGACTAAATTAGTACTTATTGTAGGGTATTGTTTATTATTACGTTGTTTAACAAACTCTAGCACTTATTGTTTATTGCTTTTATCATTGTCTAAGATAGAGCTTATGTATTTTGTACTTCCAGGTATCAGCATTAATCCCTGTATTTGTACAGTGTTCTAGTTCATTGGTATGTCGGACTCTAACCTGCTGTACAGGCTAGGATGTATTCTATGAGTAAATGACTTTTGTGAGTCGCTCTGGATAAGAACATCTGCTGAATGCTGTAAATGTAAGTGTAAATGTAAATGAAAAGATACCTTTTTGTCCATTTATAGTTATGAAATAATATTTCATCTTTTCATTAATATAATTAAAAAATATGTATATTATTAACTTCCAAAATATCCACTTTTGGTATGTCCACCATCTGCCTGAATCAAAATACAAATCTGGAACAATGTGAGCATCCACATGACTTCTGCACACTTTTAGTGTCGCAATTTAAATGCAATTTATTGTTTTACACTACTAAATAAATCAAATATCAGGTAAATAGAATAATGAGAATTTATTATTTAAATAATATAAAAATATTGTTTTCAGTTTATAAAAATAGTTTTACTATAGTTTTACAATTTGTAGAATCACTTTTCTGTATGCTTACAAAGAAGCAATAACACACTCGTTGCATGGCTAATTTGCTCCCAGCAGGTGGCAACATTACTAAAGGGATTTTTCCATCAGATACTTTTCCCAAACCTTTTCAATACAACTGGTTGTTTGTGTGTCTGTGTGTGTGTCTGCATGTGTGTCTGTCTGTTTATCTCCTGTCTGTCCATGTATTTGTGTGTGTGTGTGTGTGTGTGTGTGTACATGTGTGTAGTTTATGAGCACTTGCACTGTTATTCCTTTCAGTGCTTAGTTTGTTTACCTGATTGTGTTCTCAGTGGACACTGGACACTTCTGCAAACATGGCTAAAAAATGTAACTTCTTATGGACCAACAGCCAGTAACTCATGGAATTATATTCATTATATGAATTTCATTATAGTTATATATAGTTCATTATAGAATTTCCTTATTGTTATTTGCCACATGGCCAATCACTAAGCAGAAATCAGACTGAGACTCCGTGAGGCAGGTTAGCAAATATACCATTATCACAGTATGGAATTCATGCCTTGAGGAACCTTGCATGCTGCAGTATAAACACTTCATAACCACCTCTCCAGTTAGCCCAGGGAGCATCACGGCCACGCGACTTCGCTCTAAGATCTTATGACTAGACTTACATCTAGAGTTTTTCTTGTACCATCACGTGAGGTCATGATAATGAAAGGTTTGTCCATTTATGATAAGGACTTGGGCCCCTAGCGATGTTAGGCTAGGGATGGTGGCCTTCTCTTTCTGTTTCTCACCTCCCCTCTTCCCTGAGTTGGCGAGGAAAGACGTCCCTGGTGGAGCCTAACAAGGCCCCCAAAAAAGCTTGGAGCAGCCCCCTTCATTTCTATTGGGAGGGGTCTTTATTTATATGCCTATTGTCCATACCTTCCACATTAGGTCACAAAGGCGGCAAACATGGCCTCCTCTTCCACAAGAGATTTTTTCGCCCACTCCATACCTCCTCGGCAGGTGAGCTCATGGTTAAGCCCGCCAGATGGTTCCGTTTGCTCTTCGTGGCACACCCACGTGATACGGGCCAGCTATGGGGTTATAAATGGTCTGGCTAACAGGAGCGCCTGTCACCAATAAAGGCCACATAGCTCAAAGTCGGCCGGCCACCCAACCCTGCGCCAATGCGCTGCCAAGAGCAGGTTTGTCAGCAGGTCATGTGTCAAACTCCGTCCATGAGGCAATAGCTCACCATGCAGCAAACGGAGCCATGGGGTTTCATCATGGCGCACCGTTTACTGGCTTTGCTCTACTCTTTACAGCGGGCCCGTCCTTTTTATAGCGGCCTCCATCGCCAAACACAGACTTCTTGTCCTGGGCAGAACGGCAGCTGCCGTTCGGATTAAATTGCGTCTGACACGCCGGTTGCCTCCACCGATGAGAGGCGCTGCAGACGGCCACGTGACCAGAGAGCGCGGTGCAGCTCACGTGACCTTCCTAAACACGAGTGTCATGTGGTCAGCTCCCTTCTCCAGTAAATGACAGCATGTGCGCAGCAACGCTGTTGTGGTAACGGCTGAGTGCGAAATCGCCAAACAGGGCTCCTATAAATCATTTCATAGACATTTTCAAATGATGTTTGAAATGAGTTTAGCATCACACAATACACTTTTTTTCTCTTTTCTTTTTTTTTTTTTTGCAATGTTGGCTTTATGTTTTTATTGCATGTCAGCTACCTATAAATGTCTTGCTCTGTTAAGTCTCGGGCAATGTGCATTTAGTAGTGAGGTAACTGTGGTTGTGTAAGAGTGAGTACTGTGGGTGTCATTATTCATTTATTAATGAACACTGTGGGTGTCATTATTCATTTAGTAGTGAGTACCGTGGCTGTCAGTTGGTGGTTTCTTGGCCTCCTTTAAGGGTTACGGTGGCTTTTTAAAGGTCCTTTGCAGGCAAAGTTCTTATCGCCTCAGGCTTTGCTGAGTGAATCTTCATTGTGTATATTAGAAATTAAGGCCAAGTGTTAACACATAATTAGTCTCTCTGAAACACCAGACATTGCAAGGTTTCCTTATCGTTAAACGCCATCCGTAAAAGATATGTCAAATGTCAAGGCTTTCTATGTATAAACTGTAAAAACATCTCACAGGCACGTCATCAGAATTTACTGCCAGAATTGTTTGGTTAACTACATTTGGTCTACATCCAGATGGGATTACATGGTAATCTTGGCAGATACGTAGAGAGCAGGTTTCCATTAGTGCTCACTGCGTCCTAAAAACACCCCAAAGCTTTTGAGCGAAAGGGTTAGGCTTAAACCCAGAGGACCCTGGAGACCTGCCACACCGAATACCATCCGACGAGTGTCATTTGCATTGTTGTTGTTTTATCACGTGCTGATCCCTCCTAATATGGTCCCTCGCATCTGTTCAGGTGAATGATGATGCCCCTTCCATTAAAAGGCGAACACGCGGTAAACATATTTCAAAAGGTTTGCCACAGAGAGGCTGCAGTTTGGCTTAATCAGTGCATGTGTTCTGAGTCCTCAGGAGTATTCGCTAGTGGCCATGGAGTTTCCACCCACCTTCACGTGTGTGCTGCTTTATACGTGCGGATGAGTTCTAGAGGGGGAAGCTGTAGCGGTTCCGCTCTTAAACGTCATCTCTTCGCTTAAAAAATTTGCTCTGCGTCAGGGTGTTTGGACCCTCTACAGAGCCCGAGCCCCTCCTTGGTCAGACCACCTCTGTCCCCCGTTAGCCACAGCATGTCTGAGACGGCAGAGAGCCTCCCCTAATCCCCTGTGCTTTGGGTGGGTGGAGGTGGGTGGGGGCTGTTATGGCGGTGAGAGAGAGAGAGAGAGAGAGAGAGAGAGAGAGAGAGAGAGAGAGAGAGAGAAAGAGAGAGAGGGTCCAAGGATGCTTTAAGCCACCGGACTCAAATGGACAGAGGAGTGGCCCAAGCTGGAGCTATATAAGCCCTCTTAGCCCTTCTGCCCCAGTTCTGCCCCATCCGTTGCCACTCTCCCAACATACGCAGGCCGTCTCACCAGCTCGTCGTTAGCCCAGCTCACCAGCTCCCTCCCTCCCTCCCTGGCCGACGACCCCAGAGAGCACCGCCTCACCCCACTTCCTGACACCGACGCAGGGCAGAGGGCCCCGACTGCTGTAACCCTCGCCTGGTAACGCACATACAAGCTCAAGATGCCCGAGCCAACAAAGAAAGGTATGCAGTGTGCACGCATGCCCCCCTGGCCCACCAATGACTTATGAAGTGGTTGATACAGCAGCCTGTTTCCTGGGTTGTTAAAATATTACATCCTGTTTGATTTGATTGCTAATGTGATAATGGTTCTCTTTGGAGAGAGTTGTTCTCATTAGGTTATTATCAGTGATGCTTAGGATACATAAGCATCCACCACAGTGAAGAAATACTGTTACGTTTGTCTGTTTTTAGAGGATTATAGGGCTCTGTGTGTGTGTGTGTGTGTGTGTGTGTGTGAGCTTGCTGCAGTCCTGTGCAAATTACCTGCATGACGTAATAACATAACACCGTGGGAAGCTTTGAGATCATCTTCCCGAACGCGACTTTGGCACTCGGAGGTTGCTCATCAGGGAAGGGAGCGAGAGAGATGGGGAGATTGGCAAGAGATGATTTGCCACGCAAAGTGCCGCAGGTGCTGTGTCAATGGGTAGAGGGTAGTCCAGATGACCAGGAGGGTGGAGGAAGGAGGCATGGATCCCAGCAGTGCCCTGCACCCCGGGTCATCAGGGTGACGCAGTCTGGCAGGGCAGCGAAGGACCAGACAGCTCCCGGACGGACGTGTCAGGGGCGTCGCTGCAGTGAGGTGTCATCAGCTGCCTGTGGCTGACAGGTGGAGGAGTAACCGGACCTGCCGTTGTGGCGTTAATGCGGAGCGGTAAGGGGGGAGGCCTGCCGTTCTCCCCGCTCCTTGCTGTGCGACATTCCTGTGGGACCCTGTAACAGGGTCCACGCTATTATCAGTGCGCCCAGTATTTTGCTAACCAGTAGCTTGTATTCTTGTACTTGACGGGTGAGGTCATTCGCAAATAACACGACGTCGTCACCAGTGAGGGGCGCTAGAGGTATGGCGCTTTTATTCCCAGTGCGATTGTCTCCTCTTCCGCAGCATACGTTTTCATGCTTCTCTGCAGCTCGGAATAGTTTCCAGAGGAGGTCCACCAGAGACGTTTCTCCGGATCAGGACAATAGGGATTATGTGGTGGAATGAGGGGGATTTGCCGGGCCAGCAGCCGGTTATTTCGATGATGCTCAAACGTGGCTCAAACCCAGCAGCGTTATGCGGGGGTCCATTTCTGTACGTGTGTTATGAGCGGGTGGAGCGGTGGGTGGAGGAGCGGGGCGACGTCGCACGAGTGGTGCCGTCGTGATGACCACTGACGGCCAATCGGGCGTCTGCAGCACTGGTGCTAGAGGTTTAAAGGCTGAACCGCTCAGCAGCAGCACAGCTGGAAGGAGAGGCTGTTTATAGCATTTCAGCAGAGAGATAGAGATGCAGGCTGGCCATGTAAAGAGGGGGGAGGAGTTTTTGGAGCTCCAAACCGAAGAGGCCCAGCTTTTATAGACAGGATGAGCAATCTGTTGAGAGCAGGGCCCCTGGGAACTGGATTCCGAGATCCGGGAATAGTTCAGAATGAGCAGACTTTTAATCCCCATTCATCTCTCTTTCTCTCTCTCTCTGTGACACCCACATTCACATAATCTGGCTTGCTCTCTCTGGCTCTTTTTCTCTCTTCCAGCTACTCTACCTCTTTACCGCGCTAAGAATCTGGAGCTCTTGTTTGTTTGACCTTCAGCGCGTTATATTCTCTGCATAAATCAGCCGCGCACTTCTAAATACGATACAGACAAAACGAATCCAAACAGAGACGCGAGCGCGCGGGTGTTATTTTCCATGAAAGTCATATGCGAGGACACATGCCGTCATCATCGATACACCCATCAGAGGTACTGCGAGACCCCTGTCTGCCTGCGGGGGTCACTGATCAGGGCACGCGCCTGTCAACACTCTCGCTATTTACGGGCATCACGCCCACTCTTTTCCATTGCTACAGACGGCATCGTCTTCTCAGGTCAAGCGAACTCTCGTAAATAATCGGCTCCGAACATAAGCAATGCCTCAACACTTGTGATTCACTCCACTGTCTCGCTTCTGCTTGGCCCCTGTTGGCTCCAAGGCTAGTAGCTCCTGTCTTGGACTTGCCATTGGCTCAATATAACTAATTAACATTACTACATTTTTTAAAAAAAAGAATATTTTTAAATTCCTTTCAAGCTTCTTCGATGTCGTGTGCTGTTAGATAAACCTTATCCGAAGACGTTTAGTCATGCTCGCACTGACAAAGGCCAGTCATGGTTCACTGGGCTGCAATAGAATGATAACAGCCCAGGGATGAAAACTGCTCATCGGCAAGTGGGGGTCAACGTTAAAAAAAGTCTATATTAAGTGGCTGGGGACAGCAATGTGGCTCAGCAGGGAGGCCGAATGGGCCGTCTCTCCTCACAGCAGCAGCAGGGACAGCTGGACATACCTGCGTCCCGCCCGGCTGCGCCCACATGTAAAGCAATCCTTTCCTCCATTCGCTGTGTCGAGACAAAGTGAATTCTGGGTAGCACTCCACTGCAGAGCACTCTGCGCTGACCTCGTTGTTGGCGGAAGGGTTCGTTTCACAGCCAAATGCGAATCAGAGGATTCCAGACAGGGTAAATGATGTAATTTTGGCATCATTGTCTTCAGAGGGGGTGAATGGATGCAGGGTGTGGGGTTGGTCACCTTAAAAGTAAGAGAGGGGAGTCCGTTTCGCCCGTCCCTCCCCTCTCGCTAGAATAAAGGTCTGAAATTCTGAGCTGCAAATGTAACATTGCTTGGCAGAACATGATCCTTCTCTTTGTTGGCCAGCACGCCAGCAGCGAATTTGAAAGCAGATTCAACCTTTGCTCAGAAAACACACACAAAAGCATAGAGACAGCATTGAGAGAGAGAGAGAGAGAGAGAGAGAGAGAGAGAGAGAGAGAGAGAGAGAGAGAGAGAGAGAGAGAGACAGAGACAGAGAGAAAGAGAGACACAGAGAGAGACAGGAGAGAGAGACAGTGAAAGAGAGCAAGAGAGAGAGAGACAGAGAAAGAGAGCGAGAGACAGAGAGAGAGAGACAGGAGAGAGAGAGCAAGAGAGAGAGATAGATAAAGAGACAGAGAGAGAGAGACAGAAAGCGAGAGAGAGACAGAGAGACAGAGATAGAGACATAGGGGGAGAGAGAGAGAGAGAGAGAGAGAGAGAGAGAGAGAGAGAGATGGGGATCAAGGGAGCGGGAGGTGTAGGGCTTGAAAGCTGAGAGATGTCAAAAATATCGGCTGGCTGAAGGAGGAGCGCGACACAGGTGTCCCTGCTGGCTGTCCTGCTGCCGCGTTCCTCGCCTGGCCTTTCGGCCCAGAGACACTGGAATGGCTGACCAATGCTGAAGCGCTCTCTGGGTGTTTGACAACAGGAACCGGTGTGGCTGCCCGTGTCTGGCGCCTTCCTGGACTTTGCGGACATCGTGTCTTTAACGCCTTAGTATCGGCCGACCTGCGAACAAACAACCGCGTCCCTAGGGTGGTGTCGTTATTACCGGCCTCGGGGGTTGAGGTTGAGGGGTCATATGGACACGATGTGGGATGTTTTAAACTGGCTATTGCCCATTAGATCACCCATTATTCTGTGCAGTCACTTACGGAGTGAATCGTTTATACCACAATATAAAAGTACTCAAAGTTTATAAAACTATTCAAATAAATTTTATGGTTGAGCATTACAAACATTAAAACTAGCAGAAACGATGTTTAATGCACATATATATTTAAAACTAGATTTTCTCGGATTACCACTGATATAAAATAAAGAAAATCTCCAAAAACAGGCTAAGTGTACATTTAGGAGTTGAATATTCATATAAATTAGTTGTGGTTGGCCACCTATCCTGTGCCTTATTTCCAGATATTTTTATAGGGCTAGAACAGTTCACAGGGATTTAAAATGTGAACATCACACACAAAAGCGTCAGGTGCTCTCTCAGGACTATGCTCTGCTGAGTTATAAATAACACAGCAGGTTCCATTTAAACCCTCGTGACTTTTACCATACTGAGGTATGCAGGGCTCACTGGTTTCAGTAAGGCCGGTCTCCAATTCCTCGCATCGCTTCGGGATAACGCTGTGTCGACATGGCCCTCTACAGGCGGCTGAGGTGTACTGCACCAGCGCCGGGCTCGTTTAACAGCTATGCACCATGCCTCGCCTTCGGGTCAGATCTCGCGGTCTCACATTCATCCAAACAGATCTCACGGTCCGACGGTCCTATCAACTTTATTGCTATGACTGTATTTGATTTGTTGCTGTGGCGATAGCAAATAAAATAAAAGCTTAAATCTAAATATCTGAGCTAATAAGATAAGACAATGGGACGCGCCAATGGTTAGATTAGCCAAAGCCTGACAAACATTTTAAGGTGACCCCCCCCCCCCCAAATTTCACCCACTGGAAATTTCTGACCTTGAATGCCTGAGTTGTTTTTTTAAAATGGTCCCTTACCACCTCTTGTTCTAGTATTGGATATTTCTCAGAAATAAACTCTGTGGTGCCAGCCAGTGCTGAAAGAGCTGAAAACCTCAGCTGACGCGAGCGTTAGCGAATTTTGTAATGGTTGAGTCTCGTGCACAAATGAGCTGACAGAAATGTATTGAACAGTTTGCAGTTTGTCAGCACATCAACCTCATGGCATCCCTGGCTTTCATGTGCTAGTTGCAGTCTAATGGCGTCCTTTGTTTTCAGGTGCTGAACATTTGAACTGAGGCAGCTATTTCATTTATTAAATATAAGGGGTTGGGGCTAGGATATTAATTCTAGGCTATTAAAGGTGGGACGTCTATAACATACAATCTACCAGATCAGAAAGTAGCATATCAGATGTGCTTCTTTTTTTTTTTAAACACTGGATCAATATCCTTATGCAATATGGTGATGACACACTGAAAAACGGGTGTTAAGCATGTGCAAACAAACACAATTCTAAACCTTCTCCCCACTTCTCTCTTTCTGTCTTTTTTTTTTTTTTTACAGATGAGAGTCAGCCTGAAGGTGAGTAATTAAATGGCTTCTACACATACCTTCTACCTGAGGAAGGAGGTTGATGTGTGAGTGTGTCAGTTAAAGGTAGATGATGACGCATATGATCATAAATCTTCATTTAAAATAAAAGGCAGGCACCATTCAGCTTAATTGGATCACATTCCCACCAGCACACTGGCCTGGGAGACCAATACTGCTGGAGCACAAACAGAATTAAGATGTATGAATGTAACATCACACTCAACACTCTCCAGTTAACATGTTCTCAGCAAACAGGGCCCTGGATAGAAACTGTATCTTCACTGTGAATGGTTATTCACAGGATTTTGTAATTTAAAAAAAAAATTAAAAAAAATTTTGATTGGCAGATATTCTGCAAGAAGAGCCAGAGCAAGAATAATGATAACCACTGTCTGTATACACGTTTATGATGTTCGTAACTGGGTGGCTTACAGTGCACAAACATGGCAGTCCTGCTATTCAGGCCAGCAAAAAGTGTGTGTGAGTTTGTCCGGTGATGGAGGGGTACGGATACGCACTGATGACGATCAAGAACACCGCATTCCGGCAGTCCGCCAGCTGATTCGGGACTGTTCGCTCAGCTGACACTCTGGAGGTCATGTGACCACGGCACCGGTACTCGAGGGCTGACCCCAAAACCCTCCATGGCAGGCAGTGGCACCTGAAGCGCTATCCGCTCTTTGCTCTCTTGCGGTGACTGCGGTCGTTGAGATCGGCCAGTTCACGCGACATTTCGTGCACGACAAATGTGCACGATGGCACAGTCACTGCAGAAACGACTAGTTCAGATAACACAGTCCCCAATTTTTTTTAAAAGGGTCGACATGAATTAATACAATTACAAGACTGGTGGCCAGCTCTCAGGGACTGTATCTGTCACATGCTAAAGCCAAACCCTTCTCCCTGCTTCTGAGATCACATCGTGATCATCTAAGGGAGACCTAGGCTTTGGTAAATTCTAAACTACCTTCAGTTTGATAGTACTCCTAATTCCTCTTGTATTTGATATTGCGCACGTGAATGTTTGTGTGTCTGCGTATGCACACTGTACCGAATGCAGTCATGTCCTGTGTACATGTACAATACGTATACATGTAATATGCATACGTAATACACTAAACCCATGTATTTATTTATGTATTTATGTGAGTGTGTCCTACGTGTAGTCGTTTTTAAGTGTGTGTGTGTGTGTCAGAGAGAGAGAGAGAGAGAGAGAGAGAGAGAGAGAGAGAGAGAGAAATGTTTGATGTTTGTCTGTATGCTGACGCTTCACATGCTGTGAAACCGGCGCTTGCATTGCCGCTGTGTTTGTCACATACTCAGAAAATGTTGTGCCAGCGTCTGGCGAGGCTCCTCCCCCAGCCGAGATTGCCCTTGAGGTGTCTCCATCAGGTAGGTGTTGCTGTCCCCACCTCTCCGGTTCTGCCTCTTCACGGCTCCTCCCTCTCACGCTCACCCACAGCACGTCCCCTCCACGTGTGCAAAGGGTGCGCTGGATTTTCACGCCAATGGCCCAGCAAACTTGATCACCGTGTGTTCAACATGACCTGACTACAGAAGTAGACATCCCCTCACTAAGCACAAGCACAGAGACACACACACACACACACACACACACACACACACACACACACAGACACACACACACACACAGACACACACACACACACAGACACACACACACACAGACACACACACACACACACACACACACAGACACACACACACACACAGACACACACAGACACACACACACACACAGACACACACACACACACACACACACACACACAGACACACACACACACACACACACACACACACACACAGACACACACACACACACACACACACACACACACACACAGACATGCGCACGCAGAGCCATGCTTGCTCCACTGGCACTAAACCCCAAAGGATCACTATGCTTTCATGCTTTGCGTTATGGATGTGCAGTTGCCCCTTGAGAAATCACCTCATGCACAAGGTACAGTATGAACCAGTAAGGAAAATACCTCCAAACTCATTCACTGGCCCGTGCGGCTACCCTTGAAGATTACAATGGTATTTAGGTAAAAGTGTTTGTGGTAGTTAAAGCTTAGTTAAGGTTTCGTTATTTATGATTTCATGCCACCACGCTTTCCGAGTTTGAGTTATTTTGCTTATTTGGGATTTGATGTGTCATAGATGTACAATGAGTTGATTTGCAGTGATTTTTAGAGATTGTTTCAGATTTGGATAAACAAAAACTCTTCACAAATCTCAAACCCAACTGAATTTTTCCTTTAGCACAAATAGACAAGAAACTGTGTCTGCATTTTAAATTCAGTTTAGAAAATCTAACTACAGAAGAAATCTAAAAACATTCAAAAACTGTATGTCTACTCTGTCTCCATCTATGACTAATGTATTATGCACAGCTGTCTTGCTTGGCCTCTGGTGCTTGTGTGTGTGTGTGTGTGTGTGTGTGTGTGTGTGTGTATAGGTATGTGCAGTAGGGCTGTTAGCTTTCTGCTCTAGCTGGCTGTGTTTGCTATGCCTGTGCAGAGGCTGCAGCGGAGGGCAAACACCCAGAGCCCATAGTGACTCTACCAGAGCAAGAGCCAATAGCACCCGAGATCCTAGAGCCACAGCCAATAGTAACGGAAGTTACTGAACAACACCCAATAGTGGCAGAGATCACAGATCCACAGCCAATAGTGACAGAGCCAGTAGAGCATGGACGGGCGGAGCCAGAGCCCACACAAGCTGTTAAGGTGTTAAAGGTGTGTGAGGTTGAGGAGATTTCCCCCCACCCTCCAAACTGCGGTGAGTACTGCTCAGTCTCTGATCTTAACACATTCAAAGCATGACTGATAACATTGCTGTCAGAAAGAAATGTGTAAGTGTAAGACAACAGATTTTCAAAAGAGGTGAAACACTTCAGTATTTTATACAGTTTAGGTTAATGGACATGATATATATATTTATATATATATGGCCCGTGCTCATGTAGTAGTATAGTGATTCCCAAACACTATAAAGTGGAGTGTCTATAAATTGGTCAAATGTTTTTTTCATGACAGCAATGATAAATCTCTTTTCATGCTCACCTGGAATGTCTCAGTGCAGAGTATGGAGATCAGAGACAAAATGTAATCCTACTGCCATAATCTACAATCAGTATATGGCAAGCTAAAGGTTACATGAAGAGAAGGAAACATGCTTTGCTAACCTTATTTTGTTATTTCAGTTCTCAAACCACTTCTAATTCCAGTGGATTCAAAAGTTTGATGTACTGTTGGATATCAGAGTATGAAAACTCCATAGAGCTCATATCTGTCAACCTCCCCTCCCCGACTCTCTCTCTCTCTCTCTCTCTCTCTCTCTCTCTCTCTCTCTCTCTCTCTCTCTCTCTCTCTTTCTCTCTCCTGGATTTTTTTCTCTCTTTCTCCTGGATTCTGAGTTTAACCAACATTAAGCATCATCTTATGCTTGCTTGCAGCTAAGATTGTGCTGTAACAGAGTCCTGGATTAAACTTGCTTTTTAAACCATACTTATATATCTATGTTTTGCATTTTGCCCTACCAAAACAATAAAATGTAAAATATTTTTGTATTATTTGTATTATTGGTCAAGCCATTTTTACAAACACATGCAAATGCCCATGCACGTACGCAAACAAATCACACACACAGACACACACACACACACACACACACACACACACACACACACACACACACACACACACACACACACACACACACACACACACACACAGACACACACACACACATTCACACACTCATAGAGATAGATATGTATATATCTGAAGAGGATTCCAGGAAGTACCTGCAGTGTACACTTGTTAAAGATTGCACTGCAGTACACAAGGTTTCAAACAGAGGTCCTTTATCATGTCCTGCCCCGAAAGCCACTCCAAATGAGAATATTTGAAGTGGTGGAACATGTTAACTGTGATGTTTATTTTGACTAAATCTGATGTTTAAGTTATATAAAGGTTCAAAGCAGCAAAAAGGTATTGTGTTGCATTACTTTGCATGAGCGAGAGAGAGAGAGTGATGGAGATGATGAGAGAGAGTGATTGAGAGAGAGAGAGAGAGAGAGAGAGAGAGAGAGAGAGAGAGAGAGAGAGAGAGAGAGAGAGAGAGAGGGTACTAACGTCCCCTAGCCTTGTCCCACTCAGCAGCACCTGTGGGTGAAGCAGTGATGCCTGCTGACGCAGTGCCGATAGTCACGGTGGTCTCCCCTCCTTCCCCTCCCCTCAAAGGTCTGGCTCTGCAGGAAGCACGCCCGTATACGTATGGCCATTCTCTGTCTGCTTGACTGTCCGTGTCTGCGTCTGTCCGGGTTTACGTGAAGCCGCATATTTACGCGCTTCCGCGTTTGTGTCGAAGACCTTTTCCGCTACACAGTGAGCGCTGCGTTTCCATTCACGCTGCATATGTGTTTATGTGTATAGCCGATTTTTGTTTTCCCTTACAGCCAGTCCTGTGTGTATGTGTGCGTGGCACATGTTCAAGGGCTGTGTGCTCAGCAGCTTTCGGGTCTATGTGGGTTGGAAAATGCTTTAACATCACTTTAGCCCGTCTTGTGTTTGGGCCGCGGTCCGCAAATGCACCTTCCCGCGCTGCTAACGGTTCCCTCTGGCCAAAAACCTACACAGACTGCCATTTGCTCTGGCTGGCTCATAGACAAGCATGCGTTTGTAGACGCGGCACTGCTACATATGCAAGCGCACTTTCTCATTTCAGACTGGACGCGCACACTTGACTTCCATTCACTTCCTTACAAATGTGTCACAGCAAAAATTGCAAGTGGCTTTTTGTTTCTTGCTGATTTCACTGCCACTGTGCCACAGTGCGACCTCACCATGTGCAGATCTCTCTTCCATCCAAATGAGGTCGTGTCTGGTGTGGCGCCGCCCATTTCATCTGCTTTTGCATGCCGTGCTGTTGTAGTGATGGATGTGGTGCTCAGTGACAGGTAGATCTCAATTGCACCTTTATTGCAGATAAAGATGATGATATCCCTGCCAGCACTCCATCACCTCCTCCCCTATCAGGTTGGTAACCATGGAGTCCCATCAGCATCACATCACTCCATTGTTGCAGAGGTTTCTGTCATGGATACAGAGAATGCACCTCTATTGTGTGATGTGGCAGAGAGAACCAGTGATCAGACTCAGACTTTCCCAAAAAAAAAGAAGAAGAAAAAAAAGATAGGAATGTGATGACAAGCTCTACTGAGGAATTCTCAAAAAACAGTTTAAAGGAAGAGGTTCAGGGTTTTTCCTCAGAGAGGATTCGCTTAGAGAATTGAAAAACCTCATATGTGTTAGCTGACACATATACATATTGAAATATTAATAATGAATGAATATGAATAATGTGCATGTTTATGTGTTCACATATTTTGTCATTTGTCATCACTGAACACTCATTACGTCTTTGTCACACAGACACCATATTTAATGATTAACTTCCTGCAGTTAATCTGTCACGAACAAAACAAAAACGAAACAAAAGTCGATTAATAACACTTTGTTTCCTTTCCAGAGGATGACAAGAAACTTTCTGTTGACCTATCTAGTAAGAATTCATGAATCAACTTCTGATCAAAAATGATTGTGTGATTTTAAATTACATTTGAATAAACAGTAGATCAGATCATTTGAAAAATGCATGTAGTTTATTTTAACACTTATTTGGAAACTTTATGACCTGAATACACTCAACACATACTTATTAGAAACACTAACATCATACCTCACACACCAGCCACTTCATAATGTGCATAAAACTTATAGATGCACTTTATAAGTTTACAGTTATGGACTGTAGCAGCTATATTGGCATGCACAATTTGTCAGCCGCCCTCTACCCCCTTCATCATTGGTCAGTTTCCGACTACAGGTCTACTCCTGACTCCTTACAACTGTATTAAGCGTGGCTGTGTTGCTGGAGCGGTTCTATGTGCTGGTGTCAGTGCTGTGTGGAAGAGATCCACCACCCAAATCGGGCGGCAGACAACATCTTCCCTGTGGTCAGAATCTGAGTACTGGTGAAGGACTAGAGGAGAGACTAACTGTAACACCTGAAGTGGTGTTTCTAACAAAGTGGCTTCTGGGTCCTGTCATACTCTCCCCTAAGTTCTGCCTGCTCCAGCATGCGCATTTAGGTGCATGTCAGTGCACTTACGCCAAGACCCTTTCACAAAACCAACACGTAAACGCCTTGGCTTCAAAGCCACCTTATTCCCAGAGCAAGAGAGCTGTTGAGGACTGCACTTATCCCGCATGTCCTCTTTGCGAGCGTGCCATCTGAGCAATGCCAATTATTTATGCTGTAAAACTTTCTCTCTGTCTCCATTTAGATGATAGTGTCCCTGAGTCAACCAAGGGGAGAAAAGACTCAGGTAATCCTTTAGCCGTGACAGGAGCTGTAGCTTGTTCCTACGAACCCTTTCGCTGTCGGGGGGGGATCAGAGGTTATAGGAATCTTGATAGGGTCATTTTCCCAGAAAAGCTGGTTGAATGGAGTCTGAATAACACCCTCTGTGTCTAGGTTTCATTAGTCTAAAGCAAAGATTTAGGAGAGCTTTCCTAAACCTGACCAAAAGACAGGCTTTCAAAAACACCACAGTGCCACAGTGCCAAACATCCCCATTGCTTGTAGGAAGCTATGGGAATTTTGGATATCCTCTGCTACGGGATACTGATCAGGACTTTTGTGACAAGAGTCCATTCTACATGTAATTCCAGCAATAAATGCAGAATGGAACTGAAGGAGCTGGGATACACAGCTAAGTTAGCACAGTCTTTATTGGGTCCTTAAGTGTTCAACATTGCCTCAGTCTGTAAGAAGCTCAAAAGTGGTGAAGTGCTGTCTTCGCAGACCAAAAAAATGTAAAAAAAAGACATCAATATAAATGTGAGATTTTATTTCTACCCAGGTTTGGCAGTGTACCATGGTTGACTATGTTAACAATGTTCCTCTTCTCTCCCTTTTTACAGGTTAATGATTTTTGCTAGTACCTTTGCGCTTTCCATGTTGCTAAATGCTGTGTTCTCACCTGGCAGCTGTATGTGTGTGTATGTGTATGTGTGTATGAAAATATCTTTGTCTGTGCAAGACTGTTTATTTGATGATATTATGAGTTTTATTTTCTGTGTGTTTGTGTACATGTACGTGTGGATGTGTGGATGTGGGTGTCTTTTGACTGGTTTTAATGGTGACAGTGTTTTTGCATTCCATCTGTAGTGTGGTCTCTGGGGGATGGTCAGGCTCCCGAAGATCTTGACAAGCAGATAGAGAACCCCCCCCTCTCCACTTTACTTATCGAGAAGCCCCAAAGCGGATCCATTTCTGTGGGTTGGTAAAGCGCATTTTCAGCAATAATCTCACTGCTACTAGAATAAAGGCTAAATGCTTCACTGTTAGGCAGCTCTTTGTTAAGGACCACCAACCGGAGAGTACCATTAGCTTTAAAAATGATTAATCATTCCCAGCTCGCCCACAGATACATAAAGCCTTCTGGGTATTTCATAAAGCAGTAGCTGAACCATTTCGTGTGTTTCAAAGGCGGAGACATCACCTTCATCGCCAAGGTAGAGGCCAAGGACTTGCTCCGTAAACCCACCGTCAAGTGGTTCAAGGGGAAATGGATGGACCTGGCCAGCAAGACAGGGAAACACCTTCAGCTGAAGGAGAGCTTTGATCGTATCACTAAGGTGAGGATATGCCGTCCTCCCCACCAGTCAGCACCTGACCCTTTCTGGTGAGGACCTCCGCACCATCTCATTTCTGTAACCTTTGCAGGTTCACACGTTTGAGATGCACATCATCAAGGCTAAGGAGAACTATGCTGGAAATTACAGATGCGAGGTCACCTATAAGGATAAGTTCGACAGCTGCTCTTTTGACCTAGAAGTCAAAGGTTGGCGTTGTCCTTCGTGTTGCTTCGCACTCAGGGGGTTTTGTCTGGGGCACGTTTTCAAAGCAACATTTATGATGATGTTTTTACAGACGTTCCCGAGGCTTCTCAGAGTATTGACATTCGGTCAGCCTTCAAAAGAAGGTAAGGAGACACCCTTCAGCTGACCTTATCCAAGTACCTTCTAATAAAATCAATAAAAAGAAGAAGATAACTAAATATCTCCTATTGCTTAATCCCATGGGTTGCAATGTTAGAGCAATATTACTATTATTACTATTAAATTGTTTAGATGCAGTTATGTTGTCATAACTTATGCATAATGCATTCAACTGTATCCCAACCCTATCTAAATCAATGTTTGATACTGTTGTCATTTCCAAGACAAAAGCAGTGATCTTTTGTCTCTGTCTGTGGTGATATATTTGCAATTAGACTTCTGTCCTCAAAATCCTTCACAGAACATGGTTTGGTGATATTCACATCCCACCAAACCAAGGTGTTCAACTTGTTCAAGGCCAACACTTTGAAAGCCCCAGTGCTTCTGGCCCATGTGCAAACCAGTTCACCCAAAGCCATCGACCCTGTTCCTGGCTAAGAATTGAAAGGCTTTCTTGTGCGTGCCTCGGTCGCAGAGATCGCGTGACGCTAACGCACAGATCGCAGGCAGGGGCCTTGGGTGCAATATATTTTTATTTCTGGCATTTGTGACCGCCTTTCTAATCGAGTCTCCGATGATCTCTCCTTGGTAACCACAGCAGTGAAGGCCAGGATGACGCAGGGGAACTTGACTTTAGTGGGCTGCTAAAACACAGGTAAGAAATACGGTCTGCTCTACAGAGGGAGCACAGCCTTCTGTTTTCACTTTCTTGCTTTTTTTCAAAGCCCTGATTAGATTGTCTTTTCTTGCCTTACAAGTTTATTCAACAGAACAGAGGCATCTTTTTTGACGAGTCATTTCAGCTATATTTAGTTTCACATACATTTTTGGATGTACTGTAATGATTTGATAAATATATTGAATACTTGTACATGTTTGTATTTTACGCTGTGAAGATTATACATGGAGCACTGTGAAAAACACTTGATTTGATCCGAAAGTAACAGCACTGAGCGCCATCGTTTTAGGAGATTTTTAAAATTTCTTGGTGGTTATGCTGTTGTCCTGCTGTTTGGTTAATACCACAACGGTAACTCATCGAGGAGAAGAGTTAAGTTCCACATTTATTTTGCCTTGTCTCTTCTTCTTCCCTACACATTCAGAAACGCCAGGTTAGTACAGAAAGTAGGTCATTAAATTAGAATTTACTGCCGGTAAGTATCATAATCCTGGAGTTTACCAAGCATGGATTGTAGCTATCGAAACTAGACAAACAAGCGTGTTGGCCTCCAGTAGTCTGGTAACACTTCATTTAAGGGCAGCATTCATGGAAGCTCCAGAAATACTCAGAAATCATGGAAACGGCCCTTTGTGCTTCAGAGCTTTGAAATTCATACCAGGATAGTACAGTTTCCCAGCCCCAGTAGGACTTGGATTATCAAGGTTTAAGGAAGAAATACATAGGAGTTAATTCTGGTTGATTCTTACAGTATCACAGGATAAAAGTACTATACGCATTCTAAATAAGAAAGCAACTCTATCAAGTAGAAATGCACTACTGACTCCTTTGACACTGGTTTACCTTGGCAAGCTTGGCGAGTAACCAGAGAGCTTACCAAGGCGACTGCAGGCGAGGGGTAACACTACTGAACCAAAGGGCATGGTTTTCCAGTCATTTATGAGTAGCTGGTAGACCCCCTGTAAATGAAGCTGCGAAATAGTGTTATCGCTACATTTTGAATGTATTGCTAGAGTTTCGATTCAGACACAGTTTTATAAAACAACTGCAAAAGTGATATTTTTGCCTGCCTGAAAAACACATTAGAGGAAATGAAAATAATCATTCCAAATGGTTTGCCTCAGATCATCCGGACATTCAGGAAAATGTCTGTGAAAAAAGGTCTGATCGACTGGCCATGACTAACATCTCACGTCCTGAAAAACACCCTCAATAACCATGTTATAACATCTCTAATCATACTTACTAAACCGTCACCTCTAATCCCAAGGAATCGGTTGCTTATGAGAACAGGACACCTGCAAAGAGATGGGCCTTCCTAAACCATATAACTCCACAGATGAGACAGCTGATCGCACTTCTCATACGGCTGTTTCCAAACTGTAGATCTTCTTACCTCTCCATCATCCTTAATGGCTTCATATCCACATGATAATATTTTTCACTACAGAAATGACCATCATCTCCTTTCAGTGTTTACTCGACATGTGACAGTGTTGACCTTAAATATTCAGATAATGTTTAACACTACCAAACCCCCTGTGACCTCATCATTTGGAATTGACTTGCTAAATGAAAAAAGGGCATTACGGTGCAAAACTCACTTAGAACCTCATAACAAAGCCCTTCCGCTTGCCATCTCCAACACCCCGACTCTCACCCAATAGGCTACCCTCCCCAGTAGTTGAAAAGCAGAGATGTTCGTGTTCTTTCCTTAAAATCTCTCCTTCTTCTTATAACCACTGATCGACACCATCCGCAGAACAGAAGGAAAGGTAGAAGATGCCCATCTCTTTGTGTGACATGTGCAGAGGAACTAACGGCTAAAAAGGCAGTGAAACCAGTACCAGAACCAGAGCTGCCAGACGTGCGGGCCGGTACCTGTGTCCGGCCACAGGCTTAAACGGGTCAAAGCCCTGTTTAATCCCAAGCATTGCCATCAGCTCCCTAGCTAGCTAGCTAGCCTCCCGGTTCCTCGGTACATGTCGCTCAGGCCCTGCGCCTGCCGCCCCACCGCCCTGACACTCTCGCCTTGCTCTGTGGTGCCAGAGAGCCCAAGCAAGAAGAGGTGCCGGAGGTAGACGTGTGGGAGATCCTGAAAAACGCCCGGCCGGACGAGTACGAGAAGATCGCCTTCATGTATGGCATCACCGACCTCCGTGGCCTGCTGAGGAGGCTGAAGAAGACCAAGAAAGAGGAGAAGAAGAGCGAAGGTGCTGAACCCGCTTCTCAGCGTTCGGCAGCAATTAGGAACGGCCTTACTGGTCTTTTCGTGTGAAATTCTCTTCAGCAGGTCCCCGGTTTGATTGGATGTTCTCACACTGTCATCACACTTTACTTGTTTCCTGTAGCTTTTGCCAAGAAGTTAGAACCTGCGTATCAGGTGGATAAAGGCGGGAAGATAAGGTTGATAGTGGACCTGGCTGACCCCACAGTGGAACTGAAATGGTACAAGAACGGGCAAGAAATCCGTCCCGCTCCTAAGTAGGTTGCCTCCTTCAATCTTCTTCCTGCACTTACACCCATTCCCGTCATTTTTCGCAAATTAAAGGCATTTTTGGGATTTTCCCATAAAATGTGTTTCATTTGTGGTATATTTTCTCTGGATCTTGTGGTGGACCCAGGACCCAGATGTAATGGTTCTTGTTCGTTCACTATAGTGAAGGCAGATACTAGCAGCAAAACTAGAAACCTGCCCAACTATTTGCAACTGTTTGCAAGCTCCATTTGCAATCAATGAAAATTGTGCTTCTTTTAAACCTGCTGTTCTTCCAGACCACCGTGATACAGAAACCCCCCAACAATGTTGTCCTTAAGTAGACTCAAAAAGGTTCGTTGACTTCTTCTGAACTATGCAGGCTTATGTCTGGGTCCTGAGCTACATTTGAAATGAAAATGTAGTGTGTCATGAGATCAACGTTCCTTCATTATTAACGACAGGTCAATGTGTAGGAAAAGGCATTACCTCCTTCATAGGACTTTAATGGAGTCTGGCTTTGCAACAACTATTGATATCGTTGCTGCATTTCTGATAATATTTGATATGTGTTTTTAACCTGTATTTTGAGCAAATATTTGGCTTGTTGTAAGTCATAAACTGTACATCTCTGCGCCTCTAGTAAGATGTAAGCTGTTGTAAAATATAGAAACAAATTCTGCCATTAAATTCCTTAAATGGCTATAATAGAGAAACCCTGTTATGGGCTCACACACCAACTTTCACAAGTAGGTTGTTCAAAGCCATTCTATACTAAAGCCATCTGGGGGGTCACTGCAATTTTCTGTTCCCTTTATTTCAGATGTCTCTTGTCCCAGGATTCTTTGTTTTGCAAAGACACACACTTTCTCTCTCTCTCTCTCTCTCTCTCTCTCTCTCTCTCTCTCTCAGCCTTGTTCTTGCTCATCCTGACATTTGTAACTTTATAACCATGGCCTGAGCTGTTCCAGGTGTGATATCTTCTGTCCTCCTGTCCTGTCCTGTCCTGTCGTACCTGTCGTGCCATGGCGTTTTCTCCTCTGCACCATAACCTCCACCTCACCCGTCCCGCGCTTCGGTTCTGTCCCGGCTCCTCTTACGGCCTTAAGTAATAGGAAGTAAGTCTGCAAGTCTGTCAGTCTGTATTTGAGATATTTGACCCACCATCTGCTTTCTCAGGCTTGTTCCTGGAGTGTGGTGACCTTGTTGGAGCAATGCATGCTGGAACCTGTAGTCCTTGTAGATATTCAGCAGAGCTGTGCCGGTGGTTGTAACTGGCCCACTATAATTCTATATAGGGCTAGTTTTTGAAGTGCGTCTAAGGAATGTCAGTTCTGTCACACAATGTAAGACAAGTGTCTGTAATTAGGTGTATATGCAAATATGCTATATTATTTGATTTTCTTATTTACTTGCTACACAAATTTAAATATATGGTTGGGTACATTATACCATTCTAAACCACAACCCCCTAATTACTATAGCTTCCAGACAAGGGGAAACTTTATATGTTTTTTTACTACTAATGTTCTCCTACTAAATACAAGATCCTGAATGCCTGACCAGGTACATCTTCAGTAAATAAAATAATGAATTTGATGGGCAGGTATATCTTTGAGCACAAGGGCACCCAGCGGATCATGGTCATTAACAATTGTCAGCTGAACGATGACGCCGCGTACTCTGTAGTCGCAGGAGATGAGAAGTCAACCACTGAACTGTTTGTGAAAGGTACATCATTGCATCATTAAGCCTGACTTTCATTACCAATAAACTACAAATTCATAGCATTCTGTACACTTTCTTCTTGGTGTTTGCAGTGGTTGAACATGTTTGAAAAAACTGGATAACTTACTGATAAATGGAGCTTAAAAAAACCTCCACATTTTTGGCACCGGTTTATTGCATAGTTTATTCCATGTATAGCATTTAGAAATGAATAAATAAAATTAGACATAGATTATGTATTTATTATACTTGTCTTTTATTGTCTTTATGGCCTTTCTACAGTGTTACCTGTGAATATTGTCAAAGAGCTGGAGGCTGTGAAGACTACCGTCAACGAAAGGATTGAGCTGGAGTGTGAGGTGTCAGAGGAGGGGGCACAAGTTAAATGGTACACCTTTGTGTGTGTGTGTGTGTGTGTGTGTGTGTGTGTGTGTGTGTGTGTGTGTAAGAGATAGCGGAACAGCTATAAAAATGAAATTCTATATTTGCTTATACTGGAGCTTGCAGTGTCTGCGTTAAGCATGATAATCCACGTCTTTTCACAGGATGAAGAACGGGGTGGAGGTTCCCACTGGGGTGCGTTCAAGATATCGTGTGAAAGCTGAAGGCACCAAGCACTGGCTGATTATAGATGACGCCATGAAGGAGGACACAGGCACATATTCCATCATGGCCACCGGGGGCACCTCTGAGTCCCATGTCCAAGTGGACTGTGAGTGCTGTTTGTCAGAATCATAGCAGACAAAGTTTAGAAAAGAACAATTATGTCATGAAGGTTAATAACCAGTCAAAATTTGATGAGCCAAATTGATACAGCTACAGCAATCACGTTACGCTACATAAAAATACATTTTTTTAGCTTTCATTTCCATTATTGCATTCTCTCTCTCTCTCTCTCTCTCTCTGCTCTTGGCTGGTTCAGTGAAGCCTCTGAAGATCCTTCAAGATCTGCAGGACATGAAGATCCTCTTGGGCAAGCCGCTGAAGCTGCACTGTGAGATCCTGCCCATAAACGTCCCCGGACGCTGGTACAGGAACGGGCAGCTTATCCAGCCCAACGACCGCATCAGCATTCTGCACCGAGCCAAGTAACGTTACAGCCGCCTAGCCGTTCGCACGCGCCATGCCCGTCCACGTCTCACCATGTCCCACTGATAAATACGCAATAAGCGTTCTGTTACGTCACCATGCACTTGTTGCCGTTGCTATGTAATCAAGATCGCTTCTGTTCACCACACTCATGGACCACACACACACATCACACGTAATTGTCTTGGACAGGACCCACAAGATGGAGATTGAGAGTTCCGTTCTCCACGACGCTGGGGACTACACTTTCGTGCCGGAGGGGTACTCACAGAGCCTCAGTGCCAAAGTCCACATCATAGGTACTAACGTAACTTCTTAGTCCTCAGGGAAATCTGAATCGGTAGATAGTTTCATGAAGCACCGGAACGGGGTCGGCCGTACTGAGCAGCCGCGCAAATGAAGCAAAATTGCGGCAAGCTCGCACCAGCCTGAGAGCCACTACTTCTCACGTGCTCTTTTCAGATCCCCCTAGGGTGCACCTGGAGGCCCTGAATGCGCCAGACAACACCGTCACCATTGTGGCTGGAAACAAGCTGCGTCTGGAGGTCCCCATCAGTGGAGAGCCTGCACCCAGGGTGGTGTGGATGAAGGGAGAGCGGGTGAGTATGCAACAGCCGGGCAAGAGGGCCCTCGGAGGCCGGGACCCCAGACATCACATTTGACGGCGCCAATAAATAGATGATTTCAATCAATCAAATAAATAAATAAATAAATTGACCGGAGAGGTTCGTATATTGTGGCACCAAAGATTTGTAAGGGTGCATTTGTTACTGCAACAGCATAAATAATCATTTTAAATAATATATCATTAATAGAAATAATATATTCGTGAATAAAAAGTTTGCGTTTGTGTTGCCGCAGGTCATTCTTGAAACAGGGAATCGAGTTCGTGCTGAAACGTTTACAGACCACACCAGCCTCACCATTGACGTCGCAGAGCGAGAGGACACAGGGAACTACAAGATCGTCCTGCAGAACGAAGCGGGAGAAGACACGGCCAGTGTAAAGGTCAAGGTCGTGGGTAAGACGGTCCAACACTGTTCCAGTCAACGACCCTTACTAAACTGTATCCGCCTGAGATCCTGTTGACCTGAGTGACAGCGCCCTGTCACTCATATTTGTCACTGAGAGGAAGGCGATTCTTTGGCAGGTAAAATGTCATAGCCTGATTTGTGAACTTCTGCTTCACTTTATGGAGGAATGGAAAACCTTATTCTAGTGTTCCTGTGTCTGGAGGCTTGATGAGGTGCCCATGATGGGTTAATAACTCCGTATGACAGTCACAAACACACAGGAAGAGCTTAGACATTTAGGTTGTGATTCAGGTGTTTTCGTTTTATTGCTATAGTCTGCTATATTAAACCATGCTAATTTGATTTGATTTTTTTGGTTTTTTTTGAGGTACACATTTTAAATCTAAAATCCATTTTGCTGTCTAGATATCCCTGATGCCCCTGGGTCTCCCTTGGTTCCTGAGGTTGGGGGGGACTGGTGTTCAATGACATGGGATCCCCCCCATTATGACGGCGGTTCTCCAATCCTGGGTAAAGACACGCGCGCTAAAAGTACTCAGGTGTTTTATAGAAGGAGTAAATGTGATGTATATTACAGTTTTATAGTTTCTAGTGAAGTCCTTTTTCCTATATGAGGAGCTCCCAAGACCTCGTGTTAATCATTAAAGAAAAACAAAAAAAACGCTACCGATCGCCATATGACCAAGCAGCAACACCAAGTCCAGCAGTGCCCTTCAGAGGCCTGTGCTCTGGCCCTCAGGGTACTTCATTGAACGGAAGAAGAAACAGAGCTCCAGGTGGATGAGACTAAACTTTGACCTCTGCAAAGAAACCACGTTTGAGCCTAAAAAGATGATCGAGGGAGTGCCATATGAGGTGCGGATCTTTGCTGTCAATGCCATTGGCGTTTCCAAACCCAGCGAACCCTCCAAACCCTTCATTCCTCTCGGTGAGTATTTTTATCGGGCGATTACACCCCCCGCCCTGCTGCGCCTTGTAACCTGTCCACTCTACCTGCTTCAGACACGGACACTCACAGCCGATTACGTTCCCACTGTAACATAATATAGATGTGTTGTCAGTGATATTCTTTATTGACACTGTTGTACATATGAATGAAACATCATGCTTTAGGAGACGTTATTGTGAGTTTAGTGAGTTGTAACAGGTGCGCATGCATGAAAATTATTTCAGTAGTTTTGTTTGTTTTTTTGAAAGATGGGGAATTTCGCATTCTAATGTTTGAAAAATTTTCAGAGTTGATTTAATATCATAAACCTCTCCCACAATGGGCAGGAATGTTCACAAAATTTGTGGCCTAATATTAATACTAAAATTATTCAGTTAAGTCTTATTATCATCGAAAATATATCACAATAGTGTTTACACATATATTTCACCCAATACTGAATATATTTATGTAAACACAAAACAAATGGCAAACTTAATAATCATATCTCTAAATTGGCCAACTCATTGTAACATTGGAGGTTTTAAGCAGGATGCAAGGACGAGTAGCGTGGGACATGAGACTATGTTTATTTAACATGTAACATGTAACACTCAAACACGCACACTAATGGAGTCAAACACCGACAACACGAAGGCGTAAACAACAGACTTTTATACATATGATAACGACACAATGAGGAGCAGGTGTGAGACACAGGGAGGGCGTGGCCACATTGACGAACACACACACACACACACACACACACACACACACACGAGGAGACGTTCAGGGGAGGGGCCTTGCCATGACACTCATAATATACTGACTGTGCTCACATATAGCTCACATATGTTCTTGGTGTCTTACTTCTGATCTGAGGTTATCTGTCTGCCGTGGGTTCTTCAGAAGTTCACCTCTAAAAATAAAAAAAAAATTAAGAAACCCTTTAAAAATAAACAGGAATGAATCTATATTAATCTCAGACACCTCTCTTTTTTTTTTACAGTGAGTTATAAACAAAAAATTAATAAAACACATTATTCATGGATTTTCCTTTTAAAATGTTTTTCTTATTGACACATTAATGGACTATGAAAAAAAAAGAAAAAAAAGCAGTTTGTTGCAGCCCTAGTTATGTCCTGATTGCTTCACCTCATTATGTACAATAATAGTACATGGCCAGACAGAGACACTATAGATACACCATTACACGATTGCCCTTGGCCCTCTCTTATTGCAGCTGTTGCTTTTGAAGACTGCGGCATCCAGCGTATTCTGACCTCCACAGAGCAAGCCCGAGTGTTAGAGAATGTTAGACGGGACTTTGTAATGGCTGCCGAGTCAGGAGGAGAGGTGCAGGAGATCCGCTCCTCTCCTGGGAGCGGTTGTACGTACAGCATGAGGAGCAGTGGAAGAGCCAATCAGATTAGATCTGTGGCAAAGCATCCGCTGCTGAAAGCAGTTTGTGTTGGTCATCGTCGAAGCCCTTCAGATATGATCAGTTTGTTTGTCATCCTCTAAACCTTCATCGATGATCGCTTTCTAACCACAGAACCTCTGCTGGCTATTTTAGGGTCGCAGTGACATGTGTTTGTGTGTTCAAACCTCAGTAACTGTGCTGTGCCTGACCCAGCTGCACAAGCTCAACACCCACAACCATGACATCATTTTCTCATTTATTTGCTGTCAGTTTTTTGTTAGACATCTCTTACCTTTTAACTATAGGCACTACACAAATAAACAACAGAGATTTGTTAGATGGTGCGCATCGCGCGTAGCGGTAGAAACCGGGTTTGTGTGGAAACCTAACGATTGTCTTTAATGCCGCCATAGTAACATGGTCACACTCTCTCCCTCTGTCAAGCCGTCACCAGTGAGCCCACGATGCTTGTGGTGGACGACGTTACCGACACAACTGTGACGATGAAGTGGCGGCCCCCGGACACCATCGGCGCCGCTGGGTTAGACGGCTACCGGGTGGAGTACTGCATTGAAGGAAGTGAGACAGCCCTGCGTGATCTCTGCCGCATAGATGTGAAGCTTAGGAGAAACCCATAACTGTATTATAAACCCAGCTGTTGTTCAGCTGCTCTGCATATGTCTTATATAGAATGCCCACAAAACCCTTACAACCAAACCTAAGGATACGTGAATCCAGTCTCAGCAATCTAATGGGAAACATTGATTTAATGACGTATAAAGCATTTAACAAATTGTTTTAACTGTATTTAAAAGTTCTAAATGTATGTCATTTCTTATTTGTCAAAGCTGAGTATATTTATCTCCCTACAGCGGATGAGTGGATCGTTGCCAACAAGGAGCTGACAGAGAAAACCAGGTACACCATCACAGGGCTCACCATGGAAGACAAGATACTAGTGCGTGTGAAGGCCATTAATGCAGCCGGGGAAAGTCCACCACGCACCACCCAGCACTCCATCCTGGTCAAAGAGGTCATCGGTGAGCCACTTTGATTCCTGGATCAATTATTCCAATTCTAATACTGTTTGAAATAAGTGAATCTGAAAACATAAGGTTCATAGCATGATTGCTTTGGGTTAAAACATTTTTAATGCAGAGGTGCTTGTTGTCAGGGTGGGTTGGAATTTTTCTCATTTTAAAGAGGCTTTATTCCTAGCAAAACACTTCATTCCAGCAAAACACTTTGATGGCAGATGGTTTATTAGAACTTTGAGGTACAATCTCGTAGATGCTGAGTTGTGCATCTGACCACGAGCTGGTCACTTACAGAGCCTCCTAAGATCCGCATACCGCGCCACTTGAAGCAGACATACATCCGTAAGGTTGGCGAGGTGGTCAACCTGGTTGTGCCATTTGTGGTAAGGCAACAATCCCAAAGAAATCCACAAAAAAAAACCCAGACAGTTGTGTTTCTACATGATCATTGGGACTCAAATCAGCTTTAGACTGATTAAAATTGATTTAAAAATATTTTTCATATGGTTTTAAACTTTGCAACAAGCAGATACACACATCCTTGGATACATGTCTGGTCCACAGGGCAAGCCCAGGCCAAAGGTCAACTGGCTGAAGGATGGCGAGGCCATCGAACCGTCGCAGGTAAGCATCCGAAACTCGGACTGCGACAGTATCATCTTCATACGCAAGGCTGAGCGCAAGCACTCTGGGAAATACAAGCTGACGGTACAGGTGGAGAAACATATGGATACTGCACTTCTGGACATCCAGATAGTGGGTAAGCACTGCAGGAATGTTTACATTAAAAAAAAAAAAAAGCCTGTCTAGCTAGATTAAATTTTATTTTAAAGTTTTATTGTGAGTTAGCTGCACGCACAGGAAAAAAAGGTCTCGGCATATTTTATACTTATGTTAAAGTATATCTAATTATGTCCAAATAATAAAGACATAAAGAACTAAGTATTGTTAGATTTGGTTAATTTAAAGACCAAACAAGATTTAATTTTGGAAGGCTGGCAACAGCGTAGTTAACCCCTGCTGTTGTGTACCGCTCTCTCCCTCAGACCTCCCTGGTCCTCCCCAGTGTGTGAGAATCGAGGAGGTGTGGGGTGTGAATGTAGCACTGGACTGGACACCACCCAAGGACAGCGGCAATGCCCCCATAACAGGGTACACCATCCAGAAGGCGGATAAAAAGACCATGGTAGAAAAGTTTTCCTGTTGCAGTCACCTCAGAACTGTATTTCACTAATTTTATTTTATTTTTTTACCATTTTAAACCACATATGCTATTGTGTGTGTGTGTGTGTGTGGAACAGGAGTGGTACACCTGTCTGGAACACTACCACCGTACCTGCATCACAATCAGTGAGCTGGTGGTGGGCAATGAGTATTTCTTCAGGGTGTTCTCTGAGAACATGGTGGGTCTGAGTGAGTCTGCTACCACCACCAAAGACATCGCAGTCATCATGAAGGAAGGTACGTCCTGACTCTGCGGCTGGGCGGCACTTTGGTGCCGTGGTTTGATGGCTCTGTGTGTTAAGTGCTGGTTTAAACTCCATTTAGTGGTGTTTAACCTTAGTTGAAGTACGTTTGAGTAAAGATCTCGCTATAGTTCCAAAAGAAAGCGGCAGATGTTTTGCAGGGAAGTCAGTTTTTCCATCCGCAAAGTCTGCTTTCCTTCAGGCTTGAATTGCCAGTTTTCTTCCTTTCTGTCATCTTTCTAGCTGAAGATAGTTTGAACGGATCTCTCACAGTGTAGTGACAGCCGTTGTTGCTTCAAGGCTGATTGTAAATGAACTCTGTGTTGTCTGTTCTTCATCACATTCGGCCCGTATCATGCACGGTCCTGCTCTCCTTTCCCTCATCTTCTTCCTCCTCCTCTGCCTGTCGCTCACATCCAGGTCTGCAACTGAAGAGCCCAGAGTACATCGACTACGACTTCACAGAGGCGCCCAAGTTCACTCAGCCGCTCGTCAACATCTGTGCCATCGCCGGCTACAACACTACGCTCAACTGCAGCGTGCGCGCCAACCCTCGGGTAGGTGGAGCCGAGTTGTCGATCCTGTTCTATCAGCACTAGCTATGGATCCGATGCCTCTGGCTTAAGAAAAGACAGACAGACAGCCCTCTGTTTGGAGTGCAGGCCTATTTTACTCTTCAACAGATATCTGTGGCCTGGGAAGGTTTATTATAAAACAGTAAAACTGCAGGTCAAAAGAGTAAGTGGGGAACAAACACAGCGGTCATAGGTCATAGGTCAGCACCTGTTCGATGCGATACAACTGGTTTACTAACCTTTCTTTTAGCTTTGCTTGTAATCAAGAAGCATGACATGGTATCAGAGTGGGCATGCACAATAATTAATGAGAAGTAACGATTGGAAAATATTATTAATTTGGGGATCTCAAAGGGAAATTGGTTTACAGTTAATTGGTAACTGACCTTCTGTTGTTTTACGCCTTAAAGTTACACTTAAAATTTTATAGAATTTCTTAACCAAATTTCTTATTTGATTCTACAATTACTGTAGAGTCCAGCAGATTAAAGCGATATGCATGCTCAGTAGGTCACAACAGGTCAGCCTTCACCCAGACAGGGCCGTGCTGGCTTAGACAGCTTTGGTTTGTCTCAGTTTCTTTGGAAAAGGAATTCCCACTGAAACACACACCCAATACACACATTTGCATAGCCCCCCCCCCCCCCCCACAAACACACACACACACAATTATTATCTGGTGTCTATTAGTTATCTATAGTATAGTTACTTAAGTAACTATTACTTAATCCAATTAACTTATAACACAGTGTCAAAGCATAACACATGCCTTGCAGGCTTTTTTAGTTAATGCATTGTATATAATGAAACTCAGTACAGTGTATATAAAGGCATTTAGTACAGGTAATATTTTTCTCCACATATTTTTTACTGTCTCTTCTCTGCTGAGAAGTGTCCCTGGCACTGGTTACTCCTTAATGTGATCTGACAAGTCTGTTTGTGCTGATCATCTTCTGTCACGGCACTATAAAACAGCCCAAAGTGATCTGGATGAAGAACAAGATCATCATCGTAGATGACCCGCGGTACCGCATGTTCAGCAACCAGGGTGTGTGCAGTCTGGAAATCCGGAAGCCCAGCCCATTCGACGGAGGCATGTACACCTGTAAGGCCATTAACGACCTGGGTGAGGCGCAGGTGGACTGCAAGCTAGAGGTGAAAGGTCAGTCTGTGCTACAAACTGTGAAACTGGGCTACAGTTTCACGTTTGAGATCGCATGCCCCTGTAGAATGACATCTGTAGAATGTCATGTTTCAAGTACATCATTAAGGGCAAATGTATACACACACGTTCATACAAATGTGTACGTACATATTCACACAAATGTGTACGCACACATTCACACAAACGTACACACACATTCACAGAACTAGCTCTGCCACGCGGGGCCGATGCTGCCGTGGTGATACCACTCCCATTTCTGGACAGGTTTCTGGCATGTTCCAAACATATTGGAGTTCAGTAGTTCCAACTCCGAGGACCCATCGCAAATCTGCTGCTACCGTCACCACGGCCTTCAGTCACGGTCCAGCTCCTCTTTTGCTGTGTCTGATTACGTTTCTGTTTGATCACAACACATCGGTGGTCGGGTCATTAGCACAAATCCTTGTCCCTGGGGCAGAGGTTCAGGGTTTGCTGTTTGCTCATTAAATTTTGACCAAGACCACAAATCTGTATTCACAAAATGACACCGTCAAGTTTCATCACCCGCCTTCACCGTACTACAATTCCCATTAGGTGAAACATCATAGAAAATTCACAGCTATTTTCTATCGTTATTTTCAAACCTATATCACGTGTGATTTTTTTTTTTTTTTACTCTGCCCTTCATTCTCACCTCACTCTGTTTCCCTCTCAGCAGATGAAGATGTCCCTTGCAGTCTGTGTTTTAATACTCCATGTAAAATCTGTAATGACTAAGTGGGCGATGTGGCCTGACACACATATAACTCCCTCATGTAAACACTGGGCTTAACCCCTCTTCTTTTCTCTTCCCCAGTCACCACTCAGGAATAGTGAATGTGTTGTTCTCATCTAAGGTAAGCTTTCATATGGTTTCGAGCATATGAAGCTTATTTATTCATTCATTCTGAACCGCCTGATGGTCCCTGCCCTTCTTATGTCATGACTTTGAAGCCTAACATTTCATTAGTGACCTCTGGATGTTGTGGAGGGTCCTGTTAGGATCGCTTCCTGTTCAATCCCGTGGAGTCTAGCTCAGGGTTCTGTGCGAATTAATCAGCATACTTTAGAATGTTCTGGCTTGCTTCCTATGCATGCTCATGCAGCAACGCTAAAGTAGGCTGGCATGTGAGTCTGAAGACACATCCTTTGTCTCTAACCAACTGGAAACCGGGGTGCGTCCCTGCTAGTGTCTCAGAGGACAGCGCTGTCTGTATGATTCTTGTTTCCATAGTAACTGTGCGTGCCGCCTTGGATAACATGTCCCACACAGAGGGTAGGTAACCTCCGCCAGGTATCTCTTTAGAGAGTCAGGACTGTCATCCATGCTCAGAAATCTCTTTTGGGTTTTTTTTTTTTTTTTTTTGCTGGATGTTTGCAAATGCAAACCGATAGGAAGCAGTGGTATTTAAGCCAAGATGCAGAGTTCAGCGGTACCCGAGGGGAGCAGTTCAACGGCGCTCTGGCCAGTTTGTCTTTTTACAAGCACAGGTGTCTGAATGGCAAAACACTCTACCGTCTTCTAGACTAAAACAAAATGCTTTAGGTGAACGTGGAAGTTTGCCGCTAAGTGTGCAGGTGTGAACTGATCTGATCGTGTGACAGTAGCTGAGACTGAACTCGTGGCTCCAGTGCTTGCGCAGTCTCTCCCCTATACTCATGTCTTCCTCTCCTCATTTTTCATCCTCTCCTTTTCTCTTTATGTCTTTCTCTCTATCTTTTATTACGCAACTCCTATGCTCTCTCTCTCCTTCACAAAGCTACGCTTTTGATGTATGGGAGATGCATTTTGGACACTATCTGGCCTGCCAACCACTGCCAAGTGTTTTTTTTTTCTTCTTCTCTGTCCCAGTCTCTGTTTCTTTTTATCCTTTTCCTCATTGGGCGATTCCTCCCGCTGACTCTCCGTCTCTGTCTTAGGTGGTTTTACTTTCTTGGAGCTGATGAAGCGTGGAGTTCCCTTGCATCTCATTCAAAAGTACATGAAGGAATCAAAGCCCATGGAGTCTGAGAAGACCGGGTCTGACTGACGGCCGGTTCCCCCCAAAAGCGTCCCCACCGACACCCGTTACTAAGCCCCCATCAGTGACATTTGCTGTCCATCCTTTCACAATGGCATGCAGTTTTCAATCGCTGTCCTGTAGTTCCCCATAGCAAAACATGTCCATAGGGTATCAGTCAGCTGTGCTACCACGAAAGTCTGCTTTTCCCAACGCCCACTGAAGCTCAGATGCATGTCTTCAGTTGAATTGGACAGTAGCTTTAAAATATGTAAGACATTGTAGCGTAGATGATATTTGAGACATCCACTGAAAAACGTGGTGTGGCGTTCAATTTTTTTGCTTTTGTTCCAGGTTCAGGAATTACGCCTAGAGGTTGCCACAGGGCTGGAGATGTAGTTTGAAGGATGAGAGGAGTTTTGTTGCTGTTGTTTTTATTTTGCTGTTTTATTTTTGTTTTTCCTAGATTTCTAGTCAATCGATGTGAACGTAATGAAATAATTCTCTGTGCAATGTTGGAACAGCATACATCATTACTTATAGCCAACATGTCACATCAGCCCGTATTTTAAAACTGAACTGGTGCAGAAGATGAAATTATTTGTCTATGTCAAAGAACATATAATTTCCATTTGGCGTAGTTGATTGGAATAAACGTCACATTATGAAAACTACATTCTTGTATCATTTTTGAATAGGTATAAATGAATTGTCTTGTTTTTGTATTGCATTAAGATGCGCATTTAAAGATGTCATTTTGAAATGTAATGGCCTTCAAATCGCTCTTCATGTCAGTTAGCTACATTCACACAAAAATAACATCGAATGTCCAGTAGTAGAAGAAAATTAGGATAATGAAAACTGAAAAAGAAACAGGCATAAACGTGAGACATTATGCCATGTCGAGGGAACAGAAAATACATATTTCCAGACAATTACAAACCATTAAAGCCTATTTGCCCAACAAGTATACCTTTTACATGCTTAAATGATGTACACCTGTCTATAAATATTCATATGAAAGCAACATTTCCTTAAACTTGCTTAAACTAATTTTCAAAATGAATGTGAAAGTTTGCCCCCAACCCCTCCGGTCCTGCGTTCACACTACCGGTCAGGCAGGAATATTGCACGGCTATAAATCTCCCGGCGGTGCCCCCTTCCGGCCCACGGCTTCCTGCTCGCTTCGCTGTACGGTAGAGAGAGAGCGAGAGAGAGAGAGAAAGGATTAGCGTGACTGTTGGTTCCGCTATTCAAAATGAAGTTCTGCACATAGCTAACCATCCCGACGCCTTTCCCGGGTGGACGCCTCGACCCTTGGAGCGCCGTAGCAGCTAAAACAGCCGGTGTACCGCTGGGGGTCCGCTTGCCCGTCCCTGCCAAGAGCCATCGCCATGCCGCTCTGCCTAGGCTCGCAGCCGCTATCGGCTGCCCAGCTCAAGCGACTAGAAGAGCACAAGTACAGCGCCTCCGGTCGCTCTTTGCTGGAACCGCCGTGCCAGATATTTTGGAACTGGTTAGTCCAACAGATCCCGACATGGGTCGCGCCAAATACGTTAACCATCACCGGACTTATTGTCAACGTCGTCACCACTATCGTTTTGGTGTGTTATTGTCCCACGGGCACGGAGGAGGTACGTTGAGTCGTCCTGTTGATGAACTTGTCATGTGCGATTACGGTCTGCTTCTCGTCGGAGACTGAGCATGGCAGTTTCGCGGTCGCTCGTTTTGTCTAGAAACCGAGTTAGGATATACGCCCAGGATAGCTTTGTGCTTTCCGCGTCGCCGAATGGCTCACACTGAGAGCAATTTATTAGTAGATTACCTGACGATTGTTTTGCTACTACTATATGACACTGAAAGCTTTTCTCTTCACTGTTCAGAAGAGTATGAAAGCCATTATGCACAAAACCTAAACAGTATTAGCTGAATAGAAAGTGAATGTGGAGCAGACGACCCAAAGCACGAAAGTTAACACTGGAGTATACTGAATATTCCACATACTCAATTTTTACTGCGGCGCAAAACATTTATGATAAACAGGTTTTACCAGCCCTGAATGTATATCAGTAAGGTTTTACCTTTGACCTGCTTAACGCGCAGTGACCTGGGTTAAGTCAAATCTAGGTGTACATAACCCGTTTGCTTCGAGATTTACACACCGCATCCTACCAGCAAAGTCCATATTCCACCGCTCCATGTTTACTGCCACATAGGTCAGCAGCTTTTTTATCTTAACTCACCTGTTACCTTTGTGGAGCTGTGGAAGATAAAGCATAACCTTAGTCCCAGCTGGCGAAAACCTTTCTTAGGCCCATCTTACTGGTATGGCATTGCATGGACTACATGCATGTATAAATGGATAGTAAGCATGCTATTGAGTGCTCAGGGTGGAAGAGATATTTGCTACCTGCTATGTGTTATTTGATGGTTTAAATGCATAGATTTGAGAGTTGCTGTATTTTGCATGTAATGGCCATGTAAGGTAATGGCAGAAATGTAACACTGTTCTATGGATTTCATGTTGTGGGCATTAACCTTTAAGTTGCATGTTTATACATCCTAGTTGCATACATCTTTATACATGCTTCATTAAGTTCCTATGATATGTGTGGAACCTTCAACCGATAAGTACGGGGGGGTTGTTTTTTTTATGAAAAGTAAAGTGAAAATTCTTAGTGATCCAGAGATTATTCCACGTGGCCAGTAAAGCATTAAACCTCTCTGGAAATAAAACTCTCTCTCTCTCTCTCTCTCTCTCTCTCTCTCTCTCTCTCTCTCTCTCTCTCTGGGAAATGTAATCTTACTATCAGGGAAGGGCATTTTCAGATAAAACAAAGCTACATGCATACAAGCGATAAAACAATGCTACATATCTGGCTTGTCTCTATATCTGGCTTGTCTTATGACTTTATCTGGCTTGTCTTTAGTTTGTACCTCATTTTACAAAGGAACTGACCCTCGGGCAGCTCCTGGAGAGAGGGAGGAGTGTCCACCTCAGCTCCACTGCAGAGCCTGGTAAACTCATACCAACGCAACCCTGTCACTCTCACTGGTGGGTTTAGAATGGTCATCCAGTCAGCAGTGGTCCTTTAGTCAGAGTACCGGTCATGAATAGCACAGGATGTAGCTGATGGACTGTGGCAACAGGTGGGCTATAGTCAGTAATCCTTCACCTGTAACGTGCACCTAAGATAGTTGGATCTAATAAAATAAGAAATGCAAGGTAAGAGTTACTCTTGAGTTTCTCTCTAGTAATTCATAAATCTTGCTTTTTATAAGTCCCCCCCCCCCTTTTAAAAGTCTTTAAAACAATATTACTAAATAACGTATTAATTATGCAAAAAAACAAAACAAAACAAAAGTTAAGAGAAAAGAAGATCAGAAGTAGCTTTTTTTGGTCTTCCCTCATGAACACTGATAAAACAGTCCAACCTTGGAAAAACGTGGATGTGGATTTTAACTGATGTGTAAACCTACCCACACCCTCAACCGTAGTTGTGGTCAAAATTCTAGTTAATCTGTTACTCTAGATTCTTTACCCAGGAAATGAAAAACATTCCCTCATGTAGCCTAATATCTAATACATGCTTTAGTGTCTCTCCACTTCTCTTGCTCATTCTCTTTCACTGGCTTTGTCTTTCTACTCACACACACACACACGCACACGCACACACACACGCACACGCACACACACACACACACGCACACACACACACACGCACACCAACAATAACCCTTCAAAGCTTTAATCACCGTTTAGAATCTACTTCAGAGAACGGGTTCTGGCGGTGTCCATTTGACACTGCTGCTATTGTGCCGTGATGACAGCCTGTGTGGTGGGGCCCCGTAGAGATTTGCGCTCTTTGCGCCCTCCAAGTTTGATTTGATCTAGGTGGCATCAGCATGGGCAGGTAAACAGGTACGCTGTTTTTCACGAAACTGTTTTGCGTTCATGTTGTGCCAGAGTTCGGTCTCTCTTCTTCCTCTGTAGCGCTTACACTGACCCTTATGTTCCGCTGCCTTTTGTGTGTTTGGGTTCCCTGTGTTGATGCACGCCTGCACTGCATGGCATTCTCTCTCCCACCTCCTCTGTTGTTGGGCAGTGCCCGTCACGAGCTGAGTCACGCGTGTATATTCGACCATTTTTACTTCATTAAAAGGTTTCATTCAAAACGACTTCTTAATGTATCACACCCTGCTTTTGAATGTGCTCACTCTTTTGGTCTCTTTAATTAGTAAAGTGATCTCCCCCCCCCTCCGGTTGCCTAGGCTCCTGCATGGGCCTTCATTCTCAGCGCTGTAGGTCTCTTTATCTACCAATCACTGGATGCCATCGATGGGAAACAAGCCAGGCGGACCAACAGCAGCTCCGCCCTGGGGGAGCTTTTTGACCATGGCTGCGATGCTGTTTCTACAGGTAGAATGCTCGTCATAATCGCCCCTCTCTCTTGCCGCATCTTTCATGCTTAATTTGTTCACCAGATCGTTGACCAGATCTGGCCAAGCCTTAAGTACATGCTGCTCTTTTCACAAATGCATTCTTGCAAATTAAACAGACCCAGCCTGTAGGTAATGATGTATGAAACATTTCGTACGAGCCACGTTTGGTTTACCTAGCACAGTGATGACGGTTCAATCTGGCTGTGTGAACCGGACTAGCTGCCTGTGCGGTGGGGTGCTTTGAAATGACTTTGGATGTAATGTTACATCAGGAAAGAAAATACACTGCCTGGCCAAAAAAAAGGTCACCACCTGGATTTAACTAAGCAAACAGGTAAGAGCCTCCCATTGGATAATTACTGCATGAGTGATTATGTTTCAGCTGGCAACAAGTTATTTAACCCTAACTGATGCAGTGAGTAGCTTCTCATTTGTTAAACAATCATGTCGAAAGACATCCTGTGGTCGTGGAAAAGATGGTAATAGTTTCAGAAGGGTCCAATTATTGGCATGCATCAAGCAGAGAAAACATCTAAGGAGATTGCTGAAACTACTAAAATCGGGTTAAGAACTGTCAAACGCATTATTAAAAAGTGGAAGTACAGTGGGGAAACATCATCTTTGAGGAAGGAATGTGGTCAGAAAAAAATCTTGAATTATGATCGGTGATCACTTAAACATGTGGTGAAATCAAATCGTAGAAAAGCAACAGTAGAACTCAGGGATATGTTTAATAGTGACAGTAAGAACATTTCCACACGCACAATGTGAAGGGAACTCAAGGGATTGGGACTAAGCAGCTGTGTAGCCTTAAGAAAACCACGTGTCAGTGAGGCTAACTGGCAGAAATGGCTTCAGTTTGCTAGGGAGCATAAAGATTGGACTCTGGAGCAATGGAAGAAGATCATGTGGTCTGATGAGTGTAGAGTGTACCAGAGTGATGGGCCCATCAGGGTAAGAAGTGATGCACCCATCATGCCTAGTGCCTACCGTACAAGCCTGTGGGGACAGTGCTATGATCTGGGGTTGCTGCAGTTGGTCAGGTCTAGGTTCAGCAACGTTATATGCCCAAAGAATGAGGTCAACTGACTACCTGAATATACTGAACGACCAGGTTATTCCATCAATGGATTTTTTCTTCCCTGATGGCACGGGCATATTCCAAGATGACAATGCGGCTTTTCCACACGGGAAATGACTAAATGGACTTCGTGGAGACTGTAGCGATGATTTTCATTTCCATGGTACCGCAGTGCCAGTGCTCAACCATCCTTGCCATCACAAGCTCCGCCCAATTTAACCCTCTGAAGATGAGTCATATTTGCCATAACAACAACAACAACAACACCCCACACAGCTTGTTTTGGTGTGGTCAGACTTGCAAAAGGTCAGATTTCATGCAGTTTAGAGAAAAGGTCAATTTCAAATACATATCTGGCTGTGCAAAGTTTAGGCATCTGTTGCTTTTTAGGTTAGGCTCTCGCCGTTCTTGACCCCTGAACTTTGCTATGGCCCTGTCCTCTTTCTTCCTGTGCAGTGTTTGTTGCTGTGGGAACATGTATATGTGCTGGCATGGGCGCATACCCAAACTGGATGTTCTTCTGTGGGTTCGTGGGCATGGTCATGTTCTTCTGTGCACACTGGCAGACATACGTGTCAGGAACGCTCCGCTTTGGCATGTGAGTAACGGAGGTCACATGTCTTCCGTGTTTACTATCGCACGTTGCGTTTATGTGGTTTTTGTTATGACTAACCACAGTCACTACCCACTCTGTTGCACACACGTACCTTGCACCTACACCCACTGACCATTTTCTTAGGCTCGCTGAGCCGATAAATTGTTTAGGTGCAAGTTTCCATACGGTTGGATGTTTGGATTGATTTCGGGTTGATCGGAGTAATCAGCAGGCAGCCAATATGCACTTCTCTGAGGGAACCGTAGCCCCTTCTTAGAAGGGACGTCACAAGGACGGGCGCTGGTTCCCGTCCGTCCTTGCGGATGGAAGTTTTGACTATTGTTATCTAGTACTAAGTGTACAGTGTCCTGATAAGAGCAACGTTGTTTGCTCTTCAGAGAATCACAGATATACAGTGCACACAGAGAAACTTTTAGAAAATCAGGTATAACCTAGTAGTGCTTTAGCCATCTGCTGGCATGCAGTTTGCCAGCCATCCTGTACCACATCCATTGAAGGGCAGTTTTGTGGCAGTCAGAAACTGATGTCAACAGTCAGCACAAACTGTGAATGGCAAAAAACAGACTGTAGTCTCCAATTTCACAATAGTCTCCAAGTTCCAACTGTAGTCCCCAACTTCACAAGGTGTCAGTAAAGTGGGTGGTGAGTGAAGAGTTGGTGCACAGATGCAAAAAAATGTTCACTTGGATTTTTTTCTTTAACTCATTTTTTGTTGTTTACTTAGTGTGGATGTGACGGAGGTCCAGATTGCCATCATTATCATGTATTTGATGTCAGCCTTTGGGGGAGTGAGTCTTTGGGAGACTACGGTATGACCATGCACACACACACACACACACACACACACACACACACACACACACACACACACACACACACACACACACACACACACACACACACACACACACACAGACAGACAGACAGAGACAGACAGTCAGACAGTCAATCAGTCAGCCAGTTTGCAGAAGGTTTACAATCCTTTCAGAACACTCACAGACCCAGTCTTGGTGTTGTCAAAAAGCTAGTCCACTGTGAACCATCGCTCTTGATGATGCAAAGACGGTGGACATTACAGAAGCGCGTTTAGGTGTAACCTCAGAAATCACATCCCCCGAGCGCTCTCACCACATTCGTTACGTAGACCCTCTCTCTCGCTTTTACTCTATGCTTCTCTCGGAAACTCGACAGACAGGCTCTGCCAAGGTAAATATAGTCGCGAGGCTTCAGAGGCCTGAAAGGGGACAAAGAGAAATGAGCAGCCATTTGACCCATGGACCCAATGGCAGCCTGCTCTTTCAATGAGCCAATGGCGGCTTGCGCTTTCATTTTGCCCTAGTTGCCCGTGCTTGGCATCAAGCTGAAAATCTTCCCGGTACTGGGCATCATCGGTGGGTTCCTGCTCTCCATGTTCAACTACTTCTCCGTCATCCTGAGCGGCGGCGTGGGCAAGAATGGCTCCACTGTGGCTGTAAGACATTTTGTGTTTTCCTTCTCATCTACTAGAACTGTTTCAGTAGTCCACCACGGTGGGGAATTAGGTTTTAGCAACCGAACCATTGTTAACTACAAATTTCTTTTTTGATTGGCGTTTTGCTGTTGTTCCTGCTCCGGTTGTGGGCACGTGTATACCAAGAGAGGAGTCATTTCTTTCGTTGTGTTGTAATGCTCTGCGCTTATGTGGAAGTGTGCAGGAACGTGATCACTGGCAGCAGAGAGTTTTCGTAAGCGCAGTGCGCAGCTGTCATCTGTTCCTTCTTTTCCTGTAGGACACCAGCGTGCTGTCTCCCGGCCTACACATCAGCCTCATCCTCTGCCTAGCCTTCATCATTTTCAAGAAGTCCTCCAGCCGGCTCTTTGAGCAGCACCCCTGCCTCTACATCCTCGCCTTTGGCATGGTCATCGCCAAGATCTCCAACAAGCTGGTGGTGAGCACCGCCGCTGAGGGTCTCTGACCTCTCCTTTGCTACCCTTTCCTTTGTTGAGCCCAGGAATCGAGCGTCAGCATGTTTTATGACCTGAGGGGTCTAACTCCATAGTCATGATTGGGTAGGCAGTGATAGCTCAGTTGTTAAGGTACTTGACTAGTAATCAGAAGGATGCTGGTTCAAGCCCTACTACTGCCAAGTTGCTACTGGTGGGCTCCTGAGCAAGACCCTAAACCCTCAGTTGCTCACATACAATTCAGTCATAATTGTAAGATACCTGGTGTGTTTTGGGACCTGGGAGAGACAAAACTGTGGGTCATGTGGTGAGACTGGGCTGGGAAAAACTGCTCTAAACAGCATTGGCCATCGCTATTGCACTTCCTGACAGCTTCATGTGTCCTCTCCAGGTGGCGCACATGACCAGGAGTGAGCTTCACCTCCATGACACAGCCTTCATTGGCCCTGGACTCCTTTTCCTCAACCAGTACTTCAACAGCTTTATCGATGAACATATCATCCTCTGGATTGCTTTGGTGAGTCTCTGCTGGTGACCGGGCTGTACTCGAGCTGCTGGCATTCTCTGCTAGGTGGAGGAGGGGATGGCCAGAACCCCACCCACAAAAAGCTGCCAGCCATGCAACGAGTAAGCACTTTCTGTGTGATTAACGTGCTGGGGTTTAGAGAAATCAGCAGGCTCGGACGCTCTTCCTCAGTTGTAAACCTTCCAGCAAAAACTCTCAGAAGATGCCATAAATGCATTTATTCAGTATTTTAAATCATTCTCTGTTGTCTACACAGAAGGTATTTGACTTTGACACCTGTGATTAACATGAAGTTGGAACTCTCTGCAGTGTTGTTTTATGACCCCATTTTTGCTTATGCATAATTTACATTTGAATGAGGTGACAACAGAGTTTGAGGTTCACGGTATGTCTTAATCCTCCTTACATAACTATACCAGGGTAAAACGGTTTTCCATCCTATGGCACCTTTAATTAAGAAGAAGGGATTGTAATGCGGATATGGATAAGTTAACAATTCTGCTTAAAACAAAATAAATAGTATAGTATATGTAGCTTGTAGGACATTGAAAATTAAAGTAAATATCATAGCATCATGTAATGTCAGGATATATGTAGAATACATTGGATATATGCACTAAATCTAATATAATCATTTGTGTATCAGTCAGTTTTTGAATTTATTTCTATTTTTTAATAACAATGCTTACAAGATACTAGAATTAATGTTACAAGTTATTCCATCAGCCATTAATGGCACCATGTGAGGTACTTGGCATGATCTCGGTAGGCATGTTGTACTAGATGTCAGACACTGAAACATTGCAGCAATTGTAATTGATTATGTTGTTTCAAGCAGTCCATTCTCAGTAGTTTGGTTATGTGATATCAACTAAAACCATCCTCAAATGTTTGTTAGTGCGTGCCACACTACTGCTGTATTCTGTATTCTCACATGTATTAGCTGATAGAACTGTCTGTAGTTCTGTTTTTAATTGAACAGACAGTCTGTTTTCTAGTGAATTCAGCCTTGACTTTGTGTGTGTGTTACACAGATCCTGTCCCTGTTGGACCTGGTGCGGTACTGCACTGGTGTGTGTCTGCAGATTGCCGCCCACCTGCAGATCCATGTCTTCAGCATCACTAAGCAGGACAACACCCACAAAGACTGACAATTTGCCCGGCGGGAGGAGGAGGCGGGGCTAGTTGAAGACACCGCCCCACTTCTTGAACCAGAGCAGGAGAACCAAAACCACAGCAGCCTTGACAGTGTGAGAACTGTTGTCTAAAACACCTAAACTGAATCCGTTACCCTCTTCCAGTTTTGCATGGACAACATTTTGCTAAACCTTCCATCACTCTGGATAAAAACTAAACACTCGACCCCGATTACACCTGGTCGTTCCATTCCTCTTGAGTATCAGAATTACATCCATATAAGTATTAAACCACATAAAACTGAAGGACTAAATGCACTTTCAAAATAAGACTTACATCTGATCACTCAAACCACTTCAGGAGGTGGATTTAGATAATTTGCACCCAGATACTAAACGATATAAATGCATCTGTGTAAATAGGGTCTTAGACACATAACCAGATAAAATAAAACCTCAAATTTCTTACATTTAGACCATTGCATCAGGATTTATCTGTCAGTATTTAACATTAAGAAGAATGTGCAGAATGACATTTTTAAAAATCCAGAACTAAAACCAAAACATTACATTAGTGACCTCTTTGTAGTCATGCCAGGTAATTTGGCTGTAAAGATTTTTACATTTTGTCTAACATTGATAACTTATAGGCCAATTGTATCAATGAAATCCAAATTTTAAGTGTTTTCCGAGCCCCCATCGCTTCATGTAAAATTATCAAAATCTTTAAAAAAAATAATAATCTACTGCTACATTTTGGGTCGATTCCATGCAGTGGTACTAACAAACTGCCTGCCATTGATGGCACTCCATTTTGTATATTTTGCAGTGTTTCTGTCCCAAAAGCTCATGTTGTCTTTAACGTAGCATTTCTGTTCATTTTATACCCAGAAAACGACGATCTTCTGACATTCCATAACAGCGAAACTGCCCATTTTCTAATCCATATCCTAAACCCCACCCCCAAAAAAGGCAACAGTTGCTTGGTAAAAATTTCTTATGTGATTGTCCAGTGATTTTAGCATTTGTTCTTATTTATTGTAACAATTTAACTGGATTAGGTGTGAAATTAACTCAGGTCTTGGACTAAAGAGACCTGTCTGGTTTGTAATTGTCAAGGACTGATGGTACTTGGATGAGGATTGGGTTTGTGCTAAAAGCAGGAAGGGCCCTTGGGTAGAGTCCTTTACCCCACCTCTAGCAAGTGAAATATCTGCATTCTGTTTGTATCTGCAGTTCGTTCTACCCTGAACTCCGAGTTCAGACAAGCAGAGCTCTAAACACTGCGGGTTAGGGACGATGAACTTTTAAGGTGCTCTTGTGCCTGTTCCATGATGCACTTACTCTCCCAACACTGCCTGCTTTGAATATCTCCTCCCAAAGGGCTACTGATCTAAATAAATTTTCTGTAATTTGTGTAATACAGTTTTGTGGTGGTGTCACACTATTTTGTAAATCAGCCTATTCTTGCAGCATCGAGGCACTGTCCACGGTGAGCTTTTGGGGATGTCAACCTTTGCAGGCCCCTTCCTGTGGCGTTCATGCGTCTTTTTATGATATCGATCTTTTCATCCAGAGAGGAGCAAAAATAATACAAATCAATATGAAGAATACAGAAGAAAATGTAAATGTAAGACATATGTTTACCACCGGAGTTCTGTTTTCCAAAAGCAGGTTTCACTTGAACCATTTAAACAGCCATTTAAAGAGCCAACATATTATAAAAATATTCTTACATTTGCCGATTTTCTTGTAAATTCCATATGCATTTCAAAACTAGATATTACACGTTTTCACGTTTCGCGCCAGAACCGCCAACGTGCTCCGTTTAACACCTGGCTTTCAACAAGATAAGCCACATCCGGCTAAAACCAACACTGCCAACGGTCACTGTTAAACGCCAGAACTGTATCTTTTCTAACTCCGAATAATTCTTGCGTTCACTGTTGTAATAGTTTAATTTCGTTTATATTTTCCATAAATATACAAATAAACCGTATCAGTTTAATAGAAATGAGCGTACCGAAAATCATTCCCTCGGCATTTGTAAATACCCAGGTATACCGTTATACCTTGATACCGCCCATGAAACACTGAAACCCGTGTAGCGCTTGATGCAGTCTAAAACGATTTCTAATCACAATCGTTTTTAATATTCAGTGAAGTCAAATTTTCATAAGCTGATTTGGCTCAGCAGGTTGGTAACACTTAATTCAAGACAGATCTATGCACAGGGATTTGTAAAGCATATCTGCTACTTGCACTTACATTTAACAAAAAACTTGCGATTTTCAACTTTAGGTCATACACTTCTGAATACCTTTTAATGGATCTTTACATCATTGGAATTTTTTTTTTTTAACAGCCAATAGGAAGAAATAAATAAGCAAATTACCAAGCAATTAAGGTAAAACTTAAAAGTGGCTCACCGCTCAAATATGGCCGTTTCCTCTCAAGTAAGCTGTTAAAAGCGGACCTCGTTCAATAAGGTCCAGTACTAAAAACATTCAATGCGCTCAGTGAACTTCACATTTAAATAAAAGATGATGGAAAAAAAAACGTGACAATGACAAATACATTCTCACCATCATATACAACCTTTTCCTATTGTTTTGCATTTTTCAAAAAAAAATAAAAAATAAAAAATAAAAAGCTTGTTAACTTGATAAGCAAGTATTCAAGTGTGTATGGCCTCAGTGGAAGAACGGAGGGAACGCATGTTCTAAAGACAGCTTGTGCAGATCTGTGAACATTCGCAGGTATTTTCCCCCCAATATTTTGCACATGGCTGATTCCAAAACGAACCGAGTAAGCCGACGTTCATGGCACAACTCCATCAGCCACACTCGTCCTATCTAGGTGGAGCTGACGGAGTTAACAGGACTAGCAGGGTAAGGAAAGCATGCTACTACGCTGACCTCGGGCTGGTTGACTAATCTGAGCTGCTCTGGAAACATCCGATGCTCGAACCCGTTTTAGACAAAGTACGAGCTTGCGATTGTGGTCTGAAAAGCACCAAATCCGATTTAAAAAGAGCAGATTTCACGTGGAAGGGTGTGAACGGATGCAAGATAAGCCAAAATAGAAACGCAGGCCTCTACAGCATGCTGCGAGATCTGAATTTCATACCCGTCCCAGACAGACACAGACGCAGACAGATATGGGTTCAAGCTAAGTTACGGGTCTCACCAACATGCATTAGAAAGAATGGAAGACAAAGGCCAACCAGTTTTCATTAGGGCCCAGATGATCTGTGGCAGTCCCTTAACATTTCAGTTGTGCTATTTTTGGCTCACTCACATTCAGTGACGAGACAGCAGTGAACTGAAGTTCACTGGCTTCATTTATACAGGACACAAGGCACTGAGATGGAGGCCCAACACACGGAGTGACAATAACAATAAAAAGACAATGATCATCTAAACACCAGTCCAGTCACAATCATCACCCCATCATTTAAGGTCCTCATATTTCCCCATGTTCTGTTTCAACAAAGTATACAACGTAACATTCATCAGACAATTGCCTTCGCCCTTCATGTAAAATGCGGGTCACAACAATAATCATACAAAGTGGAGTGCTGGAGTGCGTCCGTTCCTCGGGACTGTCTCTTCGTCCCCTGCAGAGCAGCGTCTCGCTGTCGCCCTCGTGCACGAGGGCCGTCTTCTTGAATGCGAGTCTTTTGGTCCCTCAAAATAAACATGACCAGGAAGTTTCTGAGTGGCTCTCACCTTCTTAGGACCATTAATTATGGCTTCATGATGTCTCGTCAGTGTATCTGTATGTGTGTGTATGGATGTACGGGGGGTCCCCGCCTCGCTACTCTTCAGCCCCTCACAGGGAGCGTGACGGAAGGCAGGAAGCTCTCGGGGTATGTGAGCGGTGCGTCCCATCGTCCTCACACTCGCACGGGGTTGGCCTCCTTGCTGACCCTGCGCCGAGGCAGGAGACGGCGCTTCAGCGCAACCAGCTACGGAGAGAACAGCACAGGAAGTGACATCGCACAGGTGCGCCATCTATAGCCGCTGCTAAGGACGTGTCATTTGGATACGCAACACACTCGGAAAAAGAAAACACAAGCTGAAGGAAGGTCAGACGACCGTGTGTTTTTCGTGAGCTTCCTTGGCCTCGGGTCAGTGCTGGTGCCAGGCGGCACACGTGGCGTTGTCAGTCCAAGAGAAGCAAACAAAGGGAAGAGTTCTGTTACGGAAGGCTTCTGTCGTCGCTCTCTGTGCTCGGCCGCACAGTGTGTTCGCGCGTGTGTTCGCGCGTGTGTTCGCGTGAGAAAGAAAAAACGTCAGAGAGGACCTTGCGAGAATGCACCACCTCCAGAGTGTGACATAATTGCTTTCCTGTCCTTGTACACAGAGTAAGATTTAAACCCCCCTCCCAAAAGTTCACTGGGATGATTAACCTCTCCCGGGATCAACAAGGGGGAAACCGAAGCTCTCCCTCATGGATCCAATCACAAGGCAGCCATTCCCTGCATGCTTCATCCCTGGCCAGGCCTATGTCAGTCCGTCACGGCCACTTACATCACCATTAACAAAATCAGGCCGAGCGCATCTATAAATAGGGGGCGTTCTCAGATAGACACCGAGGTGCAAAACGAACTTCTCAGCATCAGGGTGTTTTCCCAAGTCATCTGGTGTTAGAAAGCCTGCCAAGCACTGACCTGTTCGGCAAAGAAGGAGACCACGGTGAAAACCACCAGCGTCACCAGCACGCAATGGGTCCAGAACTTCAGCTTGTCCCTGTAGATTCGCCTGAAAGGCAGGTGAGCACAAGAACTAGCTTAGCATACGTTCCCAGGGTGCTCCTCTCCCACCCACCGCCACACTCCCATCGGCGAGACAGGCCATGGCAGCTGGCGGTGCACAGTGGCGTCCTTTCCATTTGCTCAAAGCACGATGTCATCCCACTATGTGCCAGACGTGACGGGCTGACATCAGCACGCCAGGACGTTGCGACATGCTTATCACTTCCCTGTCGCCACTCCCCAGGGATGTGTGTGTGTGTGTGTGTGTGTGTGTGTGTGTAGGAAGCAAGATGGAAACTCTTGACTGCTGCACATGGCTGCTCATACTCAGGAAGTCAGGCAGTGAGGCCATGTCAGCACAGTGTACTCTGCCCAGCTACACCCAAGCCCACATCCACCCCCCCACCCCCCCACACGACTATTTCAGGACACCGTCCTCTTCGCCTGCCTTAACCAACGGGTCTTCTCATAGACGCCGACGCACGCAAACAGACGAGTACACACACAGACTCATCTATACTGCTATACTTGTAAGGACCAATCACAGACCTAAGCACAGAACACATGAAGCTCTGACCTCTAACCCCATGCCTAATTCTACCCATTATCTGCACTCTCTCCTAATCCCATCATAGCCTGCGATCTTAATCCTAATCCTATCCATAATCAAAGAAATAAAACGTTAATGCTTCGGTTTGAGATTTTAAAACTATACAAACTTTACCGTAAAACTTTGAAACTTTCCACAAAGCTCTCACACGGAGAACTGAGTCTGCCGCTCTCAGCTGCTAGGTGTTCTTCACATCTTCCTCTGTTAGTGAGGCTGTCTGAAGTTTCTAAGCGTAAAAATCCAAGCGCACGCATGGATACATAAACACATTTAGCTTCAAGCGCCCTCTTATTGCCAGAATTCCTCCTCTGTTGGCAGCTATCGGCCATGATAATCTTCTGTCATCCAAAAGGAGTTAGCAACAAAGACGCTATAAACTCACACAAGCATAACTGAACATGTCTGTACATGTCTGCACAGTAGATCATATTGTGGTATAGCATCTGATGCATGACTTTTAAAACAATATTTTTAAGTAGTGGTGATTTCCTGCGCATTTTCCCGAGTCGCATTTGTGTCACTTTTAAAGCTGCTCTGATTTAAATTTGATTTAAATGATAAGACCAATCCTCCTAACTGGGTTAGCTGTTAACGGCCAACACCTAACCTCGGTTAAAGTCACATGCCCCTCCAAGAATGATCACCGCTCCTGCTAGTGACTTTGAAGTGCAGAAACGTATCTTCCATCTCTTTGCAGCAATGTCAGAGCTTAGTGAAGCAGCTCGAGGTTAAACGGTTCTGCTAGCCCTCACCAGAGGCCCTCCCGCCCAGCCTGGCCTCTGTTGAGAGACTGGTCTCTTTGCGATCTCCCATCCCCCCGGCCTCGCCCCAAGCCTCGCCCAGCTCCTGGCCTCTCACCACTCGCGCAGCTCGGCCATGTGCAGGAAGCGGTTGCGGTACTCCCGCGGCAGCTCGAACTGCGAGGGCAGCGGGAACATGGACTCGTAGAAGTCCCTCAGGACGGCCTTCACCATGCTGCCGTCCTTGTGGGTGTGGTCGATGTTGTCGTTCAGGCAGACGAACTTCCTGCGGGGGCGGAAGGGGGCGATGAGAAACGCTTGCACGTGGTGCCGTGGGACAGCGAAGCAGCGGGTCTGCGCACGCTCCGCCTACCTCGGGTTCTTCCTGATGTCGTCCAGCTGGCCCACCACATGGGACACGTTGGTCCGTACCATTTTAAAGGCGATCTCCTCCTCTCCCATGATCTCAAACCTAATCCGGATGACAAAGGAACACTGCTCAGCGTCGGCCGACATCTCGCGTCTCGTGACCCGCGTGCCGCGTTTCACTTACTTGTATTTGTTCTGATCTTTGAAAGCTTTCTGAATCCTCTCCACGATCGGCTGGCAGTGAATCACCAGACCTTTAGTGACAGGAGGCTGCACACAAGGAACGAGAGAGAGAGAGAGAGCGCTCACGTTACGCGCAAAGGTCTCTTCTGTGCCACGGCGGGACGCGGAGCCACCCGCGCCGCCTCCGGACGCAAGAGCCTCGTATGAACAACGTCAGGTCTCGACCTACGCGTCGCGTCTGCGGAACCTCGAGTACCCGCCACAAGATGGCCAAGAAGAAGGCTCTGACTAGCTTTCTCACCATGTTGGGGTCGTAGTAGGACTCCTGGGTGGGGCTGACCATGTGCAGCTGGGTCTGGTTGCTTGGGAGAGCCTTGGAGCAATTTATCAGCATCTGCTCGAGACTCGTCAGGTCCTGGACACAAGCGCATAAAGACAGGAGCTTAGCGGCACAACATCGCTCGCCCAACGTCCTCAAAGGTGTTTGGAGCAGCTTAGCTTTATTACTGAAGAGTGCGTGGAGTGTGTGGATTGAGGGTTGAGCACATTGAGCTGTGAATTCTGAAAGTATTTCTTCTGCCCAAGCAGATAAGCATACGTCAGTCGAGGGAGAGACGGTGATGACTGTTGTTTTGTGTTCGTCGGCATAAAGTCAGCCTTCAGTACCGTCTTGCTAAGCCACGCCCCTGACTGCGACACCTTACCCGTCAGTCCTCCCGTCCAGTAGGGGCCGCCACCAAGGCCGCAGCAAGTACCTGCAGGCTGAGCGGGAGCTCATGGATGCGGGTGGCCAGCGTGCGGATCTCCCGGTCGGACAGGACGCCCGAGCGGTCTGTGTCGATCTCGTCGAAGACCCGGGAGACGTCGAACCGCTGCAGCGCGCTCATCAGGAAGTAGAAATAGGAGAAGGCGAACTGCATGTCCTCCGAGTGGCGCACGCGATGGTAGGAGGTCTTGTCGAACTCCTGAGGGAAGCTGAGAAGGTGGAGGAGATGGAGAAAGATGCAGAGCAGAGAGACAGTTCACAACAGAGAATCAGAAAGTAACCCCAAAAGCACCATGATCACAAAAAGAGACTGGAACTGTCTCATTTTAAGATCGCTGTCTCATTTTACGATCGCCATTATACAGCCATGGTAAACAATTCATGCAGAGGCAACAACGTCTCCTACGAGCTCTCGCGGGTACGCGCGCTGCGTCTCTTACGTGTCCTGCAGCTCCTGCATGACGAGCCTGTCAATCATGTGCGGCATGTGGGCGGGCACTTTGCGTGACGTGAAACCGAACTGGCCGTTCAGAAGCTTGTTGACGTAGCGCAGCGAATCGGCGAAGGTGTCCTGCAGCCTCCGGCCAGTGGCACTCCTGTCGGCTTTGTAGGACAACTCCATCTCCAGCCGTTCTGTTTCCTGGGAGGGACAGTCGGGGAGGGTTTTTTTGCGGTGAGCTGTCTCTCTTGTAATGGACCATTTTCCTCTGGGTATCTCAGATCACTCACCTCCAGAAGGTCCTGGAAAAACTTTTTTTTTTCCCATGGCAGGAAGCTCCATTCGGAGCCCATGTAGCGTTGGAGCCTGCGGCCCACAGGGGGTGCCCTCTCTGCCTGCCCGTGGCCGTTCCGGGGCTCCACACCCCCCTCCTGCGCAACCGGCGTGGGCCGCGGACGCCCGGCGGGGTCCCGCTCTCCTGGAGACTCGGCGTCGACCTTGACCGGGACGAGCGAGACCATCCCGCCTCGCCGCAGCTCACGCGCCGCTTCGTCCCGGAAGGGCCCGAGTAACATGGCTTTGGTCAGATTGTAGCCCTTCACGGTGATGTCCCCTACGAGCAGGCTCTCCTCCAGCTTCTGCAGCTCACGCCTCACAGCGTAGGGCAGGGCGGAGACGTTCAGCGCCGGTGCGCCCGCCGCACGCTCCGCCGCGCCCCCGGCAGGCCTCTCCCTCACCCTGGGGCCCCGCTTCTCCACGGGCACGTCAGCGAACGGCACCTCCGGTTCCGGGGCGGCAGCCGTGGGCTTGGGCCCCTGGCCCGCCTCCGAGGCGTTGAGCTTGGGCATCTGCCGGGTGTCCACGGCTACCGTGAAGCTCACGGCGAACTCGTGGCCGGCGTGGTCCTGGAAGGTGAGGTTGTAGTGGAGCTGGGTGGTGTTGTGGCCTGGCAGCAGCAGCATGTGGAGGGTCTTCCACTTGTTGGTGACGGAGGTGTGGCGCAGCGCGGGGCTGTCGCTGACGTGCGCCTCCGACACACGCTCGGCGAGGCCCGCGAAGCTGAAGTAGGGCCGCAGCTCGCCCCGGGGGAGCTCATAGTGCGTCTGGTTCGGCAGCAGCTCCACGCGGTGCAGCTCGCCGAAGTGGTCTGATCGCGTGCGCGCGCGCGTGCACACAAACCCAAACACAGAACCAAATCCAAACACAAATGCATATTTGCACATGAAAAAGGAACGCACGCGCACGCACACACAAACATATACACAAACCCAAAGCCAGACGCAAATACACGTGTGTGCACACACAAACACAGAAACACAAGCACACACAGAAAGAATGATTTTCTGACCCAACAAATGCCTTCACCTGGCACTTAACCCTCTGAAACTGCAGTTAATGCCAATGTGTTGCATTAATGAATGAATTATTTTTACTTGTAGCTCTTTGCAACAAGCAGAACAAGGGTACAAAAAACTTTACATACAACAAGAATCACAATAAACAGAAATATAAATAAATTAATAAAACACATAACAGCCATATATAAAATGCATTGTAATGTTGAATGTACATTCATGTTCTGGTCTACTTAACAGCCTTATCTATGGTTGGTTTTTGCATCATTTCCAAAAAAAAGCACCACCCCACCTCTCTTTCACTCTTGCCCACAGTCTCCCGCTCACCCTGCCTACAACTTGTCTCTCTCTCTCACTCCCACTCTCTCTCACCTTGCCCACAGTCTCCGACGTCGAAGCCGCAGGCCAGCACGTTGCACGCCTGGTCGCAGAACTTGTCAGCCAACCAGGAGTTGGCGCAGCCCTGGTTGCAGAAGGCCATGCCCCCCAGGCCTCCTAAGCCAGCCCCGAACTGCCAGGGCTGCCCTGCTCCGCCCACCACGCCCCCGACGGCTCCGCCTCCAAAACGGCCGCCAGCCGCTGTGCCTGCAAGCAAACAAGCGCACGAAGGATTCAGTCATTCCTGCGTGTTTGCCCACCTACTCCAGCCACAGTTCCAAACCAAACAGGAAGGACGGAAGAGGCCCGCTCACCTAAGCAGTCTCCGCCGTCCCAGTCACAGGCAGAGTTGTTGCAGGCTTTATCGCAGTAGCCATCTTTGATCCAGGAGCCCGGGCAGCCCTCGGCGCAGTTAGGAACAGGCCACGTGAGGTACACCTGCAGGGGGGAGAGTGCATGAGGTACACCTGCAGGGGGGAGAGTGCGTGAGGTGCACCTGCTGAGGGGAAGAGTGCGTGAGGTCTGACCTTTTGGCCCTTCGAGTGGCTGTAGAAATCATCGGGCCACACGTCCTTGCCGAACATCACATCGTCGTTGAGGTAGACGAACTTCTGCGAGAGGCCCGGAATGCGATGGATGTGGGTCTCGATGGCTGGAGAGCTGAACGTGGGTAGGTGAGACACGTTCTGGAAGATCTCCTGAGAGGAATGAGAAACAGACAGACACACACGTGCAGGCAGATAGGGACATTACCAGTGGAATCCCAGGCTATGAGATGACATGTAAAGGCCAGCGAGCGGGAGCTCACCTGATGCGTAACCACGGTAATGCGGGGGTTGTCCAGGTTTAGCCAGGAAGGGATCTGCCCATTGGTGACGACGAAGATGTGCCGCACCCAGGGGGCGTGCCTCTCCACCGAACGCAGCGAATAGCGCAGCTCCTCGTTGTCCTCGAAGCGGCTGGCCGACACGTCCTCGTCCTGCTTGGGCTGGAGGCACACAGCACCAGCGTCAGACGCCCATGGCCCGTTCCTTGACATCTTGCCCTCGCGTTGCGTTGCAGCGCACGGCGGCGGCTACCTGCGAGACGGCGCTGAGGTCCCAGAGCAGGTAGGCCGGGTGGACCATCAGCTCCTTGCCCCCTAGTGTCAGGTTCTTCTTGGCTTGCTGGAGAAGGTCGGCGAAGTCCTGTGGCGCGTTCAGGTGCAGGAGGGCGATGCTTGCCTCCGAGTACAGCTGCAGCTGCCGGACGAGAGGCGCGGACCATTAGGAAAGAAGCAGCGCAAGCTCTCCAGAGACGGCCCGATTACAGAGCTCAGTTCTTCTAACTCTAGTAAAACCGGTTTAGAGTGCAAACACGCCGTTCAGCCAGCACGCTTTCAGATGAGGAGGCTGAGCTCCAAAATGCTTATGAATCCTTGCAGGACTTTTGGGAGGGATTTTTATGTTTTAAGGCAAATTATCTTTTAACAACAAAAGGCTGTGTTATTTTTAAACAAATGTGCAATAGAGTATTATTTTTTATCATGGAAACCCTAATTATTCCATGCACCATATTAAGTAACAGCAACCTCCACATTACTAGGCAGAAACAAACCATGTAATGTAAAGTGGGTCAAAACTATGATACATATTTAGATAAACTAAACCACAAACTGTGGAACACCCAAACAATGCAACAGTTGACATTTCCATTACAGCTCTATAACGTCTCCATAAAGCATGGACATCTGAAGGGAGCAGGTTTGTGTGTGTAGTGTAGGTGAGAAAGGCCTGGCAGGGACATGTATCCTCCAACACCACCGCACAGACAAGGTGCGGTCACTGGAGCACGTTTAGCGCACACGGAGGAGACCTGCCAACGTCTCTGGACCATCTCACGGACGGATGTGCATCTGTGTTCGGTGCACAGACCCCATCTGGTCCTGCTGTCGCCCTGGTGAGCACCTTCATCACTTCAGTGTACACGCGTGCACGTGCGTGCACAGACACGCACAGGCACAAACACGCACACGCACAGACACGGCAAGCTCCTCGGGTGAGAAGTGCTTTCACAGGTTCAGGTTCTCCCACATTAACTGTTTTATCAAACCTTTATAACGCCATTTAGACACACACACGCACGTCCGTAGCTAACATTCTTCTATACGCGCCTTTTATAACCTCATCCAGGCTGAAGGGAGTGTGTGAGTGTACTGATCTTTTCAAATCAACAGCTTTTGCGCCGCGGTCCAGCTTCCAGGAACATTTGCGTGGCCGGACCCATCCCACCTGCATACTTAACTCATGACAAGCTGGCTTGGGACAGGGCCGAGGATGACGTTTGCGTGGGTGCGTGCAAAAGTCCTGCATGGCCTCCGAAACGTCGCTTGTAGTAACGCAATATCTGCAGCTTTATAAGCAAACAGATTCGTTTGAGTGTCTAATTTGCGGCCTCTCGTGCGGGGCGCACAAACCGAGAATGTTCGGGCAATTCCGTCGGGCAGACGACAGCCACGCTTAAGCAGACAGTCTGCTTAACAGTCTGTGGACTCTTAGCTGGAAGCAGCTGCGAGTTTGTTCCTAGAGACGGCACACACAGACAGGTGCAAAGACACACTCGCATGCACGAGCACTACCCTCACTCCATCTGTCTCTCACTCACACACACACACACACACACACACACACACACAGACACAGCGAAATCAGAGCAGTATTTGACTATATTTGAGCA
>NC_137500.1:13380000-13492500 GCF_041902795.1 Electrophorus electricus | reverse complement strand
CGATCATGAGAACGAATCCGCCGAAACAGAGGTAAAGGCCGTAGCGATGCGACAGACAGGTATACGTCTGCCGCTGCAGCAGTTTGAAGAAGGAACCGATCACCATGGCGTCGCTCGGCAATCCGCATCTCCACCTCCGCTCTCAGTTAAGGGCGAGCCATGCTCGTTCCAGCGCGGCCAAATCACTTAAAACGCGGACAGACGTGAGACGCGGACTCGATTCATTCTGTCGCCCGACCGTTGCAGGACTGATCACGACCCAAACATTGTACTTCCTCATTGGTGGTGACGACATAGTACAGGACAACGCGTCGACACAGTGGCTCCCTCTACCGACGATAGGTGTGTGTAAAAATAAGAGACCGCTCCAATTTTTTCCTTAAATCAGCATCTCCACATGTACAGATGCATTCCATTCAAGTGTTGAATCCCTTAAGTGACACACCTCATTCTACTTAATGAGATGCTGAATAGGTGATCACCTTAACAAAATTCTATTCTAATGAGCAACAGTATAAAAACCACTGCTGCAATCCTCACTATTCTCTTGTTATAGAACCAGTTGGATGGGAAAAGCAGTGCTAGGACTACCTAAAAAGTAAGTGTAGTCAAAATACAGCTACAGACCGTGCCAAAAGAGTTAAAAAGAAAGGTTCTTAATGAGGAAAAGAAGGGTCCAATTGTAGCTTTACTTGCACAGGGACACAATGAGCATCAGGTTGCTTCCATCTTGAAAATTTCCAAAACTGTGGTTCATAAGAACAAGGTCAAGCAGCAAACACATGGGACAACAACAGCTACAGACTCACAGAGTTTGAAAATGACTCTCTACTGACTGTGCTGATCACCACCTCATTCGAATATCACTTAACAACCGTAAGATGATGTCAAGTGACCTACAAAAAAATGGCATGCAGCAGCTGGGGTGAATTGCACAGCGAGGACAGTACGAAACAGGCTTCTGGAGGCAGGGCTGAAGTCGTGCAAAGCTAGAAACAAGCCCTTCATCAACGAGAAGCAAAGAAGAGTCAGACTGAAGTTTGCAAAAAAACATAAGGATTGGACCATAGAGGACTGGAGTAAGGTTATCTTCTCTGATGAGTGTAATTTTCAGCTTTGTCCATCACCTGGTCATGTAATGGTTAGACAGAGACTTGGAGAGGCCTACAAGCCAGAGTGTCTCGCACCCGCTGTGAAATTTGGTGCAGGATTGGTGATGATCTGGGGGTGTTTCAGCAAGGCTGGAATCAGGCAGATTTGTCTTTGTGAAGGAAACATGAATCAAGCCACTTACAAAACTGTGCTGGAAGAAAACTTGCTTCCTTCTGCTCTGACAATGTTCCCCAACTCTGATGATTGGTTTTTTCAACAGGACAATGCTCCATGGCACACAGCCAGGTCAATCAAAGTCTGAATGAAGGACCACCAGATCAAGACCCTATCATGGCCAGCCCAATCTCCAGACCTGAACCCCACTGAAAACCTCTGGAATGTGATCAAGCAGAAGATGGATGGTCACAAGCCATCAAACAAATCTGAGCTCTTGCTTAAAGTTACCCAACAGCAATGTGAAAGACTGGTGTAAAGCATGCCAAGACACAGGAAAGCTGTGATTACAAATCAGGGTTATTCTACCAAATATGGATTTCCTGACTCATCCTATGTTGAAATATCAGTACTGTGTTGTTTATAAATTAATATGAGCTGGTTTTCTTTTCTTTGCATTATTTGTGGTCTGAAATTTCTGTAACTGTATTTTCTGTATTTTTATCTGGAATTTAGAAGAAATGTTGCCAGTACTTTACAAAATAAAACAAAACTATATACACACACACACACACACACACACACACACACACGCACGCACAGAAAATGACAGGAGTTAAAGACCATTTACGCCATGTCATTTTAACAGGTTAATTAACATTACATTAGGCAATTTTAAATAGATTGTACACACGCTTTACATTATCCTATGTATTACTATATTACTATTATCTGCATGTTGAAAAATGTATTTGAACAAACCGGCGGACATTATAATGAACTAACAGAAGTGTATATAGTCCAGTCACTAGCTGTGCTGTTTTGTGACTGTACTCCTGTACAGCAGTGGCTAGGAGCTTAAAGTGCAGACCATCAGAATGTCTTTCATTTTTCTCTGGATAAGAGTGTCTGCCAAATGCCGTAAATGTACATTTTCATTTATATTGTGTGAACCGTACAGGAATCAAAGCCCCTTTTCTACATAAGCACCCTCTCTCAGTAGTTGGACAAACTAACGTAACACAAAACGTCCGAAAGGAAGAAGTATGAGTGCGACCCAAGGGCGAGCATATGCTAACGCTAATGTGATTGAAGGAGTAAAAAGGAAGAGGCTGCAGTCTGCACAAACATGTGACAGGCGTGTAGGTTTTAAGTCCCAGGTTATTCTGCAGACTGATAGCAGCCCAGATCCTGCAACGGTCGGACTGAACATTCTTCATGCTTATTCCACTTGGCTCTATCTCAGGGTGATGCAAATATATTTAAAAGACAATGGTTTGGTTCCTGGAAGGGGTGTGTTTTTTACCCACGTTTCTGGTCATTTGGTCATCATGCACTTTTATAATCAATTATCTAATTGCACTATTCCGCCGAGATGTCGATGTGATATTCCCCTATATAAGGTGAGTGATTTGATTCTTTTGATCATTCGATTCCTTCTCTAGTTTATGGAGGAAACTACACCGTTTGGGGTGTAACATAGTTTGTTTAGTTTACCATAAAATGTGCTATTGTGCTTCAAGTAAGGTGTCATTTAGGCACAGTCATTGTTTGTAACATGGTGAAGTTGTAACAGTTTTGCTAAACTTTCTTTAGTTTCGTTTTCAAGCGAAGACTCGATGTCTTGCTGGCAACCCTTTAACCCACAAAAAGGACGTGCATACAAATGTTCCAAAATGTCTCCGATCACATTAAAGTACATCCGATGTACTCCTTTTCAAAGAACAGTCTCTTAAAGACGTATGCAAAAAAAATCTCATTTAAAAATCCAGTAGAGACCGCTTATGGTTAATCATCAGACACCAAGAGATGAAGTTACCAAAGCTCTTGTACGGAGACAGTGGCTTACTTCTTCTTTCATACATAAATGACTGATAGACCAATTGGTGAGAAGCTTTTACTGAAAATGCGAATGGAAATCTCAGAAACGTTTAAAACACATGTAGCTGCCGTGTCGTTTGTTAGTGATACAGGGGCCGTCCCTCCGGAAAGCTGCTTGTTCAGCCTGATGGGAACAATCACAGCCTTTGCAGGTGGGAATGAATTGCGCATTAGTTTAATTACATTTACATTATTTACATTACATTTACATTACTTACCTCGTTCCTGGTAGAGAACATATTACTGACCCAACACACATTTTATAATTAACACACCAGACACACAGCTGCCTAAAGTATAATTTTGCTTCACTTTTTCTTCAATGGCTATCACAATAAGGAGTGAATTATGCAAGATGAATTGCATACCCAAAATGCTTCACACAAAAAACTGTTCACTGCTGTTATCTAATTGCTATTTTTTTTAAGGAAGAGCTGGTTAAAGTCTACCTTGAAATCAGCAGTGTTGTGTCTGTCAGTGGAAGAACTGTCCAAGATTATCACACAGTGCAGTTTTGGAACTTAGCAAATTCACTTTGCATGACTTGAGTGATGAGAAACTGCATGTGACCATAAAGGAAACCCCACTGTCACCAGATCTCAGAAGGGTGTTAGGAAATTGCAGTGTACAATGTGTTTATTTTCATATGTGTCTGGTTTAGATCAGAGGCTACATGTCATTTGCACTGGCTTAAGTAACCCTGGAATTTTTGATTCTGTAGTGGAGCAGTCCCACTTCTGTTTCTCAGAAAATGAAACAGCTCTCCCCCACAGAGCACAGCTGGAATGACAGCTGTCTCAAAGCAAATTCAGTCTAACAAGTCAACAAGGCAAAACCTCAAGGACCAGTTAGGACCAGTTAAAGGAATGAAACCTTTGTCTGCGCCAGGCATTTGCAGTGTTTTGCAACTGTATAATGTATATGTATTTCACTGTGTGACCATTTATAACTGATGTGCTCATATATCTAACAACCTCACTGGTTTCTTTTCTAGGGTTTGCCACTATGTTTGCCAGATATAAGTTTGTGCAGAGGCTGACTGAGAAAAGAGGTGGAGTACCTCCTGCTCTGAACGTGGCTACTCTGGTCGCTGCCATAGTCTCCTGTGTGGGCATGTGCACCGTGGCCACCTTTCAGGTGCATCTTGTTCCAGTTTCTCAGAGGCAGCGTGGAGATAAGATGAAACATTAGTGAACGTTTACTTGTGCGGATGCTTATGCTCTTGGTTGCCAGAACTAGCACTCTGTGCGAACGCTTCAACCCGCCAGCCACTTCATTATAACCTTGACCTTCGCACCTCGTCGTTAGTAACGCCTCTCTTATAGTTGCACATCGTAAGCAGGCAGTGTGCGGATGTTGCCAGGCACAATTTGTCAGCCTCCTGCGGCCATTCACCACCGATTGGTTTCTTGCCGCAAGGTCGGTGTTGATCAGTGATGAGTTGGGTCCAACACAGCATTAATATAACAATTGGTAGTGTCATGGTTGTGGAGCAAGCCCAAGTGTACCAGACACAACAGTTTCTGGGATTTTTAGAATTAAAAGCATCACTGCCGGGCCGAGAGTGGACTGCTGCCTACACATGGCGAGCCAACAGCTATCCTGTAGTCAGAAACTGACGGTCGATGAACCAAAGGATGGCTAATACACTGTTTGTGTTAAATTTGCATGTGAAGTGGCTGGTGTGTTTATCAAACCAACTGTGAGAAAGCTCACATCCATCTGTATATTTCTCTAATGTGCCATTTTAGGAAACAGAAGTTAGGATCGTACATGACTTGGGTGCGTTTTTCTTCTTCACTTCCGGAGTGGTTTACATCATCCTTCAGGCTGTAATCTCGTACTTGACTTACCCTTATGGATCTTCAAAGTGCATGTGTTGCATTCGCATCATCTTCGCCGTTGTAGCCTGCTTGGGAGTATTTCCAAGTATCCTTTATATTTTGCCCGTATCACCATTTCAAACAAAGACATTTCAGTTGGCTTCAGTAACATGAATATATTCAAACTATTTCATTTAGGCTGTGCTGAATTCAATGTATCTTCCTTAATATTCTGCAAGCTATAATTTGCACTTTACTTGTGAAAAAGCCCAAATTGCACTGGAACAAGGAAGACAAGGTTAAATATATTCACTTTCTAACAGTAGCTGAAGAACACTGTAGAACAGAGATGGGTACCTCTAACTGGAAAGCCTTTTTATTATGAAAGGCACTAAGGCAAAGAAAGGTACCAGATCACAGCAGAGCTGTGTGCATAGGTTTGGGTTAAGGTATGGCTTGAGCTGACCCGTGATGTTCTGTGTCTGTCCATCTCTAGGAATACACGCTCCATTTTGCGAGTGCTGTGAGTGAATGGACAGTGGCCTTCACGTTTGTCTTCTTTTTCTTCACATACATCCAGGAGTTCCAGGTTAGTTCATGGAACCAGTTTATAGCACTTACACCAGTACACTTGAACAGACTGCTGGAATTCAATGCAGGAACAAAGAAAACGAAAATGATTTGTCTTTTTCGGTTTAACCTTGAATAGATCTCGACTATTACAATATGCTTCCAAGCGAGGTATCATTGTGACTGAATCTCCTTCCTCTTTGTTCCCTACAGCTCTTCAATTTGAGGGTGGACACTGAATTAATAGAGTTTACTTGATTTCACCATTACACTATGACTGACCCAATTTATGTGTACTTTTGTACTAAGATGGTGTTGCCAGAGCGGTTATATTTTTCTCTAGACTTTATAACCATTTTACATATTATAAAGCCAAAACTGTAATCATCTCTCATTTGTAAATATATTTGTATAATTTGTATGCATTATTAAAATCACATAGGCAAATCACATTCTCAGCACGATGCTTACTCACCTAATGAGTATTACACTTTTACAATTTGACTGCAGAGCAAAGGTTTCAATTGATCCAGCAATAAACTAATGTTATGGCCTGACGTGCATGACTCATTTATGGTGAAATGAAAGCACATGATGTTATTGCTGGTTAATAACGACAGGGTTAAGTGGTCACCCTGCGGTTAGGTGAATCAGTCATTTATCCACACTCAGAACATGGAAAAGGATCATTTCAAAAGAGGGCTTACTTCTGCTCTAGAAGTTTAAAAGGTTACCAACATTTTTGAAAAACTACTAAAAACTGTACTTTGAAAGTATAGCACCCTGGAAGTAAAATCAATTAAAACATATTAACTTTACATTCAAATGTGACACCACACATTAAATAACATTGACGCATCATCTATAATTATGTAAATATATGTACCAACACTCATGAAAAATCAACAGATATCATTTCTTAATTTCCACAAAAAGGCCTTGCAATGAATATACAAAGGTCTGCGTCTGAACCATTTTAGGCCATTAGTCTTGTTCTCATCCCAAGAGGTATTCGTTCCACATTTTTCTTCTTTCAGAAATTAAAATGTTGTTTCATCACCCACTCTCTTGGCCTGAACATATCCCACAGCGTAGGAGACACATGGCTCTGCCTCAACCACATCTAAGGCACATCTAAAATCACTCCTATGCTATTAATAGTCCACAACAGGGGCGTGTGTACTGCCAGTACATTTACCCTGTATAGTGCTGAGCAGGTCTCATAACTGTGAGATTGGCCGTCCAATATAAAGTTCATGTCTGGCTGCAGAGGCGGGACCAATCAGTCGCTGAAAGATGATTCGCTGCCCGAGTTGTCATCATCTTGTTCTGCCACAGCCTTCTTGCCAAAATCTGGAACAGGAGCATCTGGCGAACTGGGGATATCATAAAGCACCTGTGTCAATAAGACTCAGGCAAATGCATTTAAACAGAATGCTCAAGAGGGCAACGGGGTAACAAGACAAACAGTGCAGGAAACACTCACTCTAAGAGACTTGGGTCCAAACCCTCAAGGATCATTTTAGTTTTTATTGCCATGATTGGAACACCCTTAGAATTGAAAGAAAATGGTATTGGTAATAAGCTTCAAGCCTCTTTCAACAATATGCCAACATATGCTAGCATGTGGTATGTAGTTATAAAAAGTGATAAATGCCATTACTATTAGTGAACAGCAATAAAAATAAAAAAAACCAGTGACCTACCACTTGAACCATTTTTAGATATCTGGCATATCGTGGGTCCTTGGCTATAGTCATCACATTCACAGCCACTGCCTTTGCCTTTTGCTCTTCAGGGCTCTCCTGCTGTTGTCTAGGACCACCCTGCAAATGGTTAAAAAAAAACAAAAACAAACAAACAAACAAACAAACAAACAAAAAACTGATAATGACATATGAACATAATTGAAAATCAAAACTAAACAGAAGAAGGAAAAAAAAAACATTGCAAGATGACGAAGCAATCTTTTGCAGAAATTGACTGGGTGATAAATGAATTTAGCTCAGCTGGATTTGCAACAGACTGTTGGCTTTGTTTTCTAGGTCAAACTTTGTGAAACGTATGAGTATGCATCATAAAGTTCGATTTGACTACTTGTCTAAACAACTTTTCAACTACTAACCCATGGGTTTATTCAGATGGCTGCTTATACATCTTTAAATCTTCTCATGTTGATCAAATGGCTAAGCCATGTCACCATTTCTGGAACACTGACATCTGTGCTCAGTTACATGCAATTCAACTGGACACTTTGTTAGTTACAGAAGAGTCAAAGGCATTTTTGGTGAGGCTGCCGTGTACCTCGGCGGGAGGAGAGGGACCACTGCCGGGCTCCGCTGCTGGCCCATTGGTCTCTGCAGAAGGCCTCTGAGCCAGTCCATCCACTGTCACATCCTCCAGCCCGGGAATTGAAGACAGCTTTAAAGCGATTACAAAAGGTAAATGGCTGACAGCCTGCAAACAGAATCGCTTCATCCATCACTGCAGCACTCAGAGCCATGCCGACCCACGGCGGAAACTACCTGACGTTGCTGCGTCCACCGGCAGTGCATGAACATTTTCATGCTGGTTGTGTTACTGAATGAATACATGTAAATGTCATTTCATTGCCAAACAAATTATTGTCTACTAATGCAGTAAAAGACACCAGCCTTCCTGCAATCCTCATTTGTGAATGAGTGACATGTCAGAGCTTTATTGCCTTTTGCAAGAGGAAGTGGAGTTACACTGGAATTCTTGTGTGTCTCACAGTGTCAGCTTTATAAAGAGCAGATAAAGAAAACAAATATTAAAAAGGAGTAAGTAATGGATAACAGGGCACATGCAAATTTAGCGGAGGTTCATTGATCTGATGAACCCAGCAGCAGGTCCCATCGAGGAAGTCTATGTGATGTTTTTTAATTAAACAACAACAATAATAATAATAATAATGGATAATAATAATAATAATAATAATAATAATAATAATCATATTATTATTACACTTTGTGAGTTTGGTCAGCTACCCATTTACCTTTGCTTCCAAGATGCTGAGCGTCGTTTCAATTTGCTGGATCCGTAATGATATTGTTGCAAGTTTCTACAATAAAACATATGCAACAAACCCACAGCAATAAGTACGCTGGTCTCGCTTTACGTCCAGTCTATTGCAAAGAGCACTGTTCTTCATTTATGTGTCAGAGTCGCCCCTGCTTCGTCTCGCCATTTAATTATTAGGTGTTAGAGCACGGAAAACTGCTTAGTATTACGCTAACTCATACTCTAGCTCAACGCGAGCTACTAATCCTTCTGAAAAAGGGGGGCTGTACTAATGCCCGCAAAAAGGCGAGACAAGGCCTCCTGTTCCTTCAACGCATAACTACATTTCTAAACCGGTTATTCTGAAGATTACAAAACAATGTTATTTGATTATGATGATGATGATGATGATGATGAGAGTCGTGGTATAAGTATCGTAAAGCCCGCCGCAGGTTAGCAGTATCCTCACATATTACAAGAAATGACTAGTTAACGTTAGCTGGCTAACTTACCTCCTCACAGACAGTGGAAAATCGGTTGAGAAACCGAACTGTGTGCACAAGGAACTGGTTGAGGAAAGCAACAATTCTTCTTTGCTGAATGGCTGGGACCTAACAGAAATACGCATCAAACAGCTGGGAATTAGATATAGGATAGATAGCAAGTCAGGTTCGCTAGTCGTTTGGCTTCATTTGCAAACCGTTTGTAAACAACTTGGAACAACGTCAACTCAAAGCAAACAACTCACTTTTGTCAGATCTACACCCGAGCCCACGATTGGCAATCCGTCCTCGTCCATGTCGGAGGTTTTAGACAAACAATAAAAATGTGGATACTTTGCAGTGTGCTAATGTGAAAATGCTTAGCTTAGCTTAGCTTAGCTAGTCAGATCATTAATGTGCTATATGAATCGGGCTGAATTTCTCTTCACGTGACTTTTGATGACACGTGACACTGCAGAAACGTGGAACGCCTGCTGTCTGTAGAAAACTCGATCGCATATTACATACATACATATATATATACATATATACACATATATATATATACACACACACACACACACACACACAATGTGCGTGTGTGAGGAGACTGCAGTGTACCTTAGTAGGATGCAGTTAGTAAAAATTGAAACACACCTAGACTATTGAACATAAGGCGACAGTATCAACCTCTGCCTGTCAGCAGTGAAGCATTTTCCCTCCTTATCCATTTTCTCTTGAAATACTAACATTTGTGCTTAACTCAGTTCATGTATTCAACAATAAGCATAATCCTGTCCCCCCTGACAAGTGCCTGCTTTACACTGCACTTTCTTACAGTCCAGTAGCAAAATAGACATTTTATTAAAAACACCTACCTTCTATCTACTTATACTGATCACTTAATTATATACTTTAGTTGGATTCATTTTTGTGTACAAGGACACAGTGTGACACCACCGTTCCATTTTGGGGAGCCAGCACTCAAAGCAGTGCAGCTGGGGTTTGTACATGTGAGATTTCGTACTGGAAAGAAACTAAAATAAAGTTTCTATCTATCTCTCTCTCTCTATCTAAATAAAAATATTAAAAGTACCTTATATGTATTTCAAAAAAAATTTCAGGAGTACACCTCCTACACAAAAACACAGTGCACACACTTAAAAATCATTTTTTAATTTGGGACGACTGGGTAAAAAATATCTATTCATGAACTCTAGTTGCACCCCAAGCTTTGATTTAAAAACACTTCAGGTAAAGACAGGTCTTCCAGTCATATGCTGATTTAGCCTTTGTCTTAGCCATTGAATCAAAATTTAAGAGCAAAGGGCTCTGATGACATCAGTTTAAAAGCATAAAAAGAACATCTAGAAAATGTGTACTGCACATGAAAAAGAGATGCTTTCAGCAAGACCAAGTGGGTCAAGTGTGTGTTTTTTTTCACACTCAAGGAACAGTAATGATGTGCGGCATGTCCCTCAGTCATCCAGGCTGAAGTCGAAAGGCTGGAAGTCAGAACGGACCCGTTTGGTCAGAGCCTCCTCCTCGTCTTTGCTGTATTTACACTCTCTCCAGTCTGACCGCGTTGGGATGTTCAAAACTGCCTCACTCGCCAGGACTTCCCTAAGGTGAACACATGCACATACCTACCTCAAAATGTTTGCAAAAGACCAATCTGTGCAACCATAAGGAACATGTTGATATGTTTATGACTGCATATTTTGGTGTGTACCTGCCAAACTGCAGTGGGAAGTTCTTCTTGATGCGGTAAAACAGCTTTTCTCCTGTGTCTAACTCCACGTAGAAGTATGGGGTTCCTGGTGGGGCGATCTTGGAGAGCAGAAGGCAGATAGCCAGTTCAAACCCTATACTGACAATCAATGGCAGCAAATCGCTCTGGTAGCACATATTTTGCTCTCTATCAGAAGTGACACACACCCCTACCTCAAAATGTTTGCACAAGTACACACAAATATGCTCAATAAATATGCCCCACCAGTCTAACTGACACATAGACTGCAACTCCTCATTCTGTGGATGAGCTGCTGGGGAACTGCCATCTGGCCCTTCGCTCCTGCGCTGTGTGTGTGTGCTGCAGGAGGGCCTGGGTCCAGCCCTGGAGGGCCAGGGGGCAGCAGAGTCTTGGGGGTTTCTGTCTCAAACACACCTGTCAAACCTGCTAATAAACTGAGGGGTTGAACCAGGTGTGTTTGAAGAGGGAAATCAAACTGTGTTGGACTTTGACAAGGTAGGAACAGTGCTGGACTCTCCTGGAGCAGTGGCTGTACTACCTGGACTCTCCTGGAGCAGTGGCTGTACTACCTGGACTCTCCTGGAGCAGTGGCTGTACTACCTGCTTGAGGTCTGTGTGCTCTGGGATCTCCATCAGCTCCATCTGCTGCTCCTGAGCCTGCACCATGAAGGCCTCTTTAATGTCCTCTGTACTGCACTGGTCCATGGGCACAGGCACCACCTGCCACCAGGGGGCGTAGACAGGGCAAATCACACGAAGCAGTAGCCGGTATCTCTATAGCCAGCTACGTTACATGCAAGACATTCTACTTCTGAAATGAACATGTGTCTCTACCATCCCAGCAATGAAAAACACCAGTCCCTCATCCCATTATGTTGTGAAGACCCTGACTGGAGCTCGGAATTATCCAGAGGGGGAAGAGCGGGTTTTGAGAAACCTCGTTTCCGCGCGAGACGATCGCACAAGGCGTCGCTCGCCGAGTGAGTGGTGGTCATCATCGGGATCGCGTCCCTCAGACTGCTGGTTCCTCAGGGCAGACGGTTGCCGTCCGCTCAGACTTAAACTGATGACTGATGGGTGTAATTGATCCTGTGTGCAGGGAGGGACTGGGGTCTCTCTGATCTCTGCCCCGCTGCGCGTGCGCTATAAGCCAGGACCAAACGCGTTCGTTTACGTGGCGCTGCTGGACTGACCCTGGGTCTCTACGGGTCCGCCCGTTTGGGCAGCGGCCACACGCAAGCCTGCCCGCTGCTCCTCCATGAGGCCCAACAGGGGAGTTAAAGGAAGACTTTCCGCTACCCAGACCAAACACTCCCTGTTCGAAGCACGCTCCAGCGGAAGAGCCGAGTTAGTGTAGCACATGCTTGAGAGCAGCACAATGAATCATAGCATTCGGATATCATTCTACTACTTAATAGGGAATATACAGGGAACGTAGGGGATTGAAACTGGCGGTCGACGTGTAGCACCTGCAGCTGGAGGTGCAGGCTGCGGTAGCTCCTCTCGAACAGCACGCAGCGCTGGCCGCGGCTCTCGTGGTACTTCCTGACAGCACTCTTGTACTTCTCCAGCTCTTCCACCACGTCGGAGGGCAGGTCCACCACGGACTGGTAGTGTCCGATGGGCAGCAGTAGCACGTGGTCTGGGGTGAGGCAGCCCTTGGCCACAGCCATGTAACACTGCAAGGCAAAGGCACTCTTGCTCACGCCAAACACCCAAAGCACTACGGAGCGCTAATGAAGTGGATCAGGTCTTTTGCGTGTTGTCAGACTCAGGGGCCCTACTTATCAAACGCCGGAGAGCGGGTCCTCGGAACTCACGTGTGTCCCAATACTGATGACCAGGTGCTTCTCCACCTCGGGACTGGCTAAGCAGAACCAGCAGGGTCCAGTAGGCTGAGCTGCTTGACACAGGAGAGTGCGTTATGGAGTGCAGATCTGCCTGTGCTGCACACAACGGCAATTCCAAGTGCTGTTCCCCAACCGGATCCCTGCCTGATATTCAACTACATCTACATCTGGTAGGCTTGTGTATTACTGTCTAGTAACACTAAGCCAGTGTAACTAACTTGTCAAGATGAACGTGTTTATTCCGTCCAAGGGGCTTCATCAGTTCAGTGTGCGTGTGAAAATATGCATTTAAATGTGTGTGTGAGATTCACAGCTATGTGTCATGAAACATGTCAAGATATACCACAGCCACTCGAGTGTAGAGGTGTAAACTGATGCGAAACTGCAAACATCTGAGTAACTGCCACTGCACCCCTAATTCAGAGAGGCTTGTTTCAGCTTGGCATAGATGGCCTTCACGCCTCTTTCAGTATAAATGTCTCTTTATATAGTCTACCAAAAATGACTAACCCCTATCGACTAGGCTATGAGAGAGTAAACTCCATCAAAGTCAATCAGAGCACATCTCACTGTAACCGATAGCAGGGCGGGTTTGACTCACGGGGCCTGCGGGGCTGTTTCGGCTGGCCGGCTGCCTCCCGATCCGACTGCCTCTTCCTCCCCGCGCCGTGCTGCTGCTCGGAGCAGAAATGCTGTTGCCGCTGTTGCTGCGGTTTCTTCTTCTGGCCCAGGTCGAAGAAGAACTGAGACGGAGGCTCCTCCTGCTGCTCAACACGTAGTGGGACATTAACGCCAACGAGCTACGCAGACGGGCCGATGTAAGGGTGTCTCAAAAGTAAGGTGCGGTACAAACGTGCGTCACAGCAGGAGGAAACCCAAGTTCTTAAACCGCATCACACACCTGGACAATCAGATTAGCGAAAAGCACAAACCTCATCGGCAGCTGCAGAGGGAGGGAGCGTCTCCTTTCTGCCCTCTTTAAGGGCTTTCCTGTAAGGGCTCTCTGTGACATCCTGAGGCTGTTTTACCAACTCTGCAGGGTCCATATTCTTCATTGGGACGATGTTAAATGCATACAAATACTAAGAGAACGAACACACACACAAAAAAAAAAACCAAACAAACAAACATGAATTCCAGTCCCTGTGCCTCGCATCTTGGATTTACCGAACAGTGCGACCACACACAACAGTGGCAGAGGTCCTACCTTTTTCTTACCAGGGTTGTTAACTGCTGCCAATGCAATAAATCTACTAACATGCTGTGCATTCTCTTGTAGAACCACATGGTTTCTGTACAAACATAAATGAAACAAAACTTGTCAGGGGTGGAAATGTGTACAACTAAAGCAGAAATATTTTAGATTTGTATTCTATTCCATCCAGTAAGGTTTAAATAAATGTCTGAAGTTGCATGAAGTCAGACCTGTATGGCAGTCGCTCATAGTAAGCCCCTTCCAAAGCTGCAAAGTGATAACGAGGCTTCAGCTTTTCTGCAAGATTAGCGATGGAGGAAACGCCACAAAACTTTATATCAATTTCCTAAACACACCCAGACACAAAAGAAAGACAGGCATCTTTGGTAAGGCTGGTACAGGAGTAACATTAAAGGAATAAGGGTGTTTACCTTCAAAGGTATTTTGGTTAATTTATTTAGCATTCAGAGTAGTTTATGCTTTTAGGATATGTATTGTAAATTGCTTGGCTTTTTAGAACCAAAATCAATTTCCCATAAACACAGGGCACCATTTTCGGGCTAAATTTGTGCAGTCCATAACTAAAACCAAGCATTTGAAACAACAAAAACACCCTAAATAATGTTGAACTACTCTGAAGGATAAACAAAATATGTTTTTATTAGGCTTAATGCTGGAGTTATCAATGTTTTTTAGGCAGGCGGTACTTGCCGGGTTATTCCCATACTGCCACACTCCCCGAGGCCACTGTGAGGTCAAGAGGATGTCAACCCCTTTAAATTTGGAATTGGACATGAGCGGAGTAACCAGGGCTGTGAGATCTTTTGAGGTAAAGCAGTGTGCAGGTGCAGGATCCTGTTGGGCCTCTCTGCCACTGACATATGCAATCTGGAGGCCAGAAGCCCCTGTGAAAATACCCCTCCGCCCTAAAAAAAATAAATTAATCAATTCCGGTCCAGGAGTAATCACCAAAACACCTTTGTAAAGTTTAATGATATCAGTAAGAAAAAAAGATTCGCACCTAAATATATGATATTTTCGGCCAATTCACAACCATCAGAGCTGGGGAAATATTTCACGGTGTCTTGACTGGCGGCCCCCAGTATGTATGTATGGATAGGCGCTAAGTAAGTAAACCACAAGACAAGCCAACACCGCTGTAAACAGCCACGTTTAATGGCATGCAAATCAGCTCTTCAACTTCTTAAAACAGTTAGATAGCGACCTTTCTTAGCGCCAGACTGGTATGTCTCCCATTCCGCTGCAGCCTCAGGAGACGTGCCAAAGAAATCACCCGCGCAGAGCAACACCTGTGAGAGGAAATCACCCGCGCAGAGCGGCACCTGTGAGAGGAACGGCCTTTACGCCGAGGTATCTATCTTGGTTACGTACATACTCACATCAAACTCCCCGCTCTTTCTTTGTATCGCGTTCACTCGGTTGAACAGAGCGGTGATTTTACCTTCCACGTCACCACAAGCGAGGCTAAAGCAAGAGAAACGGCGACAAAACAAATAAGAAACGCACGTTACACGAGCAGCACGTGGTTTTATTTAAAGCGGAGCGTCATGAGGCGCGAGCTCCAAACGTCTCTCGCAAAAGCGGGCAAAACGAGGTGAACGCGGTTCACAAACTAGATATAAACTTACACTCTCAAAGGCTTCTCCCCCATGCCGTCAAAAAGAATGCCGATTTAATATGGTACGATTTGCACAGCTACTGATTAAGGCTAACCGGCTAGCTGTTTTTAATTTGTTTGTGAAAAAACATAGCTAGTTGTCCGCGAACAAAATAAACCCCAACAAAACAGGAGCACGAATAACTTGACCGGACCGTATGGGGGATAATGCTGCATCAATATAGCCACTTAAACAGGGCTTCAAATTTGAAAATAACGTCTATAAAAACGTGACTAAATATTTAAAGGTTCGTGTAGGGTTGATTACAGGTCTATGTTGAGATTATTAGCTATTTTAGCTATGGAGAAATATTTTCCACCCGAAATAAATATTTGAACGGACCGACATATTGCAGAACCCTGCTAGTTCGCATTTAAAGTGAGAGTCTGTTGAAGGTTTATTGGTGGGGTACGCAATTTATTCATTTAATAATTTTATGTTTTTAATGCAAAAAGAAAAAAAACACATAAAAGTTAAAATAAACCAACAAATAAATAAAAGGTCTGCGCAAAAAAAAAGGTGATGAGGTGTGACGTGAGCACTGACACACCAAAACAGGAAATAAGGTGGATTCTGCTCAGTGGGTTGAGAATGAAAAATGTAGCCAGATAGCAATGTTTTTAAAGTTATCTTAGGTCTGATCAAATGGATGGTTCTTACAACCAATGGGGCAGACAAAACACAAACTACATGACTTGTTATATGGAGATAATTAAAATAGAATAATTTGCTAGCAAGCTATATTAAACTATATGTATATATTATATAGCTAACATGTTCAAAGTTTTTGTTAACATATTTTGCAAATGCCATGCTTATTTATTCTGTTTCTGACTTAATGTTTGCCTGCTTGAGTTCATTTTCAAAGCGGAGTCGGCTCTGAATCGATGGGCTAAACATTTCCATATATAGGCTTCGGAACAGCAGACCAATGGAAATGTTAACGGCAACATAATCCATAGCTACATCGGCCTCCAGTAAATACGTTTCATGCCAAAACCTAAACTACCGCGGTACCAAAGGCAACCATGTCATCGCCTGAACAAATTATTGAGATTGTTATGGATGACAAAACATATAACGTGAGTAAGACCAAATTAATTGAGAAAAGCGATTACTTCCGCGCCTTATACAGCTCTGGGATGCGGGAGTCGGGAGAAGCTTCTGTTCAGCTGCAGGGTCTAAGTGTCTCAGGCCTGGAGCTGGTCCTTGAGTTCATCAACACTTCCAAAGTTCAGGTTGTTAACGAAACACTGGAGGACCTGATCGAAACAGCATCCTTTTTACAAGTGACATCCATTTTAAAACTTCTCCTTTCCGAAATCCGACTAGATAATTGTGTCGAGCTCTTCAAGCTCTCTGAAATCTATGGAACGCATGATCTGCGGACCGCTTGCCTCAAGTTTATGGCTTGCTACTACCACCCGATGCTGCGCAGGCCAGAGTTTCAGGTGTTGCCAGCTCCGTTGCGAGAGCAGGTCAGAGAAATGCGCATGAGAGGCACGGCCACTTTGGTGGCAATAGGAGACTTCATGGGTACCTGTCTGGACCTAGCCGAACAGGACGAACCGTGGTCCATGTTGCGATACGGGGAACTAGAGCGGCGCTGGAAGCCACTGGCCAACAACCTGCCCCCGGACATGGTCAATGTCAGAGGATATGGCTCTGCAGTGCTGGATAACTACCTTTTCATCGTCGGCGGGTACAGAATGACGAGTCAAGAAATTTCTGCCGGACATTGCTACAATCCCTGCAGAAATGAATGGAATCATATATCGTCTTTGAACCAGAAAAGGTATTTATATCAGCGTATACACAGAGGGCAGGCCTAACTGCAGTGTCCTTTAAGTGTTACTCTGTCTGACCCCTACATGCTGTGTTTGTGCCCAGGGCTAACTTTAAGCTGGTGGCAGTGAGTGGGAAGCTGTTTGCTGTGGGGGGGCATTGTTTAGGTACAGTGGAGTGCTACAGTCCTGAGCAGGATGGATGGACCTGCGTTTCGTCCATGCCTGACCCTCTGGCTGAGTTCTCAGCCTGCGAATGCCAAGGCATGATCTATGTCATGGGAGGCTACACAGCCAGAGGTGCGTGCACAGACTTATATGCATGCACACACTCAAACCCATTCAAATGTACATGTACACGTGTGCTCGTACACACACACTGCACGCGCATACACACACACTCAGGAGATAGTGTTGTGATGATACAGAGAAAGTAGATGACAGTGTAATAAACTGAATATTGTAGCTATTTTTCTTTGCACATCATAGTCAATCAGAGTCTTTTGCAGTTCAATTTTCAGTTCAAAGTAAAAGACACAGAATGAAAATGTAAAACAGACTAAAAAAAGAAAATTCACAAAAGCACAAGCTGTGCTTGTTAAAGAAGAAATGCACTTTGTGCTTTTAGTGCATTTTCCTCTACTGGGAGTTGCATGTAGGTGTGGAGAACGAAAACTGTCATTCCCTCTAGCAGACAGGAACACTAACGTCCTGCGCTACTGCCCCACCTCCGACACGTGGTCCGTGTTCCACACGTGCTCGGCCCACGTGCGCAAGCAGCAGATGCTGTCGGTGGAGGACACCATCTACCTGGTGGGCGGCTACACGCACGAGCTCGAGTGTGCGACGGACGGGCAGCGGCGGGCCAGTCACGCAGAGGACATGCTGACCGTGCAGTCCTACAACGTGCGCACAGGCGAGTGGCTGCAGCTCAAGGAGAACACGTCCAAGTCGGGCCTGAACCTCACGTGCGCGCTCCACAACGACGGCATCTACATCATGAGCCGCGACGTGGGTCTGCCCACCAGCCTCGAGCACCGCGTCTTCCTCAAGTACAACATCTTCAGCGACGCCTGGGAGGCGTTCCGCCGCTTCCCCGCCCTGGGCCAGAACATGCTGCTCTGCTCACTCTACCTGCCTGATGTCCTGTGAGCCCATCCTGAAGGGCCTGTTGCTTCGGAGAACGCCCGTCAGATGTGGTCTCATTCTGGGGGGTCAGGAGGTAGACGGGTGAAAGGTCACCCGCAAACATCAAAGGCCAAAGGCTCAATCGTTTACTTTAGTGACCAATTAACAATACACTATACCTCAGTTAGCGTCACTATAACAGCATGTCGTTGAGGTACACTTGCATCTAAGAGCAGGGCTTGTGTCGTGTGGAAATACTATGGGAGCAAGTGCATTGTTGAAACTTGCACAAACAATACTAATGCCAATGCATGTCTTTACTTCTGTATTACCAGTACAGAATATATAAATGTACTACTGATGCACAAGATGTTTGGCAGCAAAAGGCTTTGGTTTTACATGGCCGTAATCATGACAGAACACCAAGTGTGTGATCAGAAAGCATTAATAGTCTTATCTATTGCTTAAGCATATCATTAAACTTATATAATAAACTCTTTATTGTCTGCAATTTTAGCACCACTGGTTGTCAAAAGACAGTCAAGGGTTTTGCAGGCATGAAACTCAAATACAGCCATGCTTGACCAAGACAGCTGTGATATTACTGTAAGTGAGACTGGACAGGGGACCTGAGTAGCAGAAGAAGAGAAGAAGGGATTAAAATTAGAATGAAAAAGATGACTGTCCTGAATGTCTGTGGTTTTTGTTGTTTTGTTTTGTTTTGTTTTTTAAACTTGGTTTTATGAGCCTATGTGACAGATTGAATATTCCCCTGGATGCCTTTCAAATGCAACTTTTTAAGTTCACTAAAATATTCAGGGGAAGCATATAAGTAGCCTCTTTATTTGTCTGTTTTAGTTTAATTTCAATAAAAACAAGCTGTTACACTGTCTATATCTTTTAAGACACCGTTCTTCAGGCAATCAAACGTAAGCATATTTTAAAAAATGTATTTACACAGATTCACTGACTAGATAAAAGCAGATTATAATGTGAAGGCAGATTACTGAAGGAAAAATACACAAAGTCCACTGTAAACCTCTTTACTGTAAAGGTCAACAGATTTTGGGTGGATGTTACAGAGGATAGGAAAAATAAATTATGAAGTAAACTTTAAGGTTTAGTGAAATTCTAAAAAAAACTAAGTGGAAAAGTAACAATAATCTTTTTATTCATCTTGGCTGGGAATTGGATAAACTCTGCCCCTTTTCCTTATGATGGTCTCAACATCCTGGTCTCTGGTCCATTCCTCCTGCCGGCAATCAGAGTTGAGGTCATTTCCTGTCTGGCTGTCCTCACATAGAAAGTCCATGTAGACAGAAAAAACTGGCTGACCATAAGCAGTGTAATCAGAGACACTGCAGCAGCCTACAACGTCCACGTCATCCCCTGCACAGTAGATGGGGCAAAATGACCTAATGTAGTCATGATCTTTGTAGGCTACTGTGGTCCACTCATCAGATTTCAGCCAATCCTCATTGTAGCTGCTGTCGTTCTCATGCTGAACCAGCAGGGGGAGCTGTACAGGGGGCGTCTGCACTTTAACAGCAGTTTTGGTCGATGATATCCGGTGGGCCGATGGTGTACTGGGCCGCGCACGTGGGGTGGAGGTTAGCCGGGCTCCGGTTATAAGAGGGGCGCTGCTGTCCCATGGAAGGTTCACCACCTCTAAGCAGCTTGGGTAAAGAAAAGTGTGTGCATGGGGCTTCCCGGTGGCACGGTGGTTTAGTTCAGGGATGCTCAGGGCCAAACTCTCTAGATGGCTCTCAGAGAGCCGTTCGTCTCCTGTGTCGGTCACTCGCACCGTAGCAATGTGCGTCTCATAATGCAGATGCTCATCTACAACCGAGGGGAAAGCAAGATGGAGATCAGGAGAGAAACATTCTGCCACTAGTGTATCTTTATGCAACTTTATATCAATGAAAGAGAAAATGGATACTGTGCAATTAGAGCAACAAAGTATTACACACAGTCAGTTCTTGTACACGCTATACATTTATAGAACTAGTGCAATGGCTTAAAGTTTAGTTCCTAAAGCTTTCTCAAAAGTTATCACATAGCATATATTTTAATAACTGCTTCTTCTTTTTTTCGTTCAAAGTTCTGATACTGACCTGATGTTAGAGTTGGAGGCTCTGACACAGAGCAGTAAGTAAGCTTCAGTAAATATCTCTCTAAAAACGGGAAAGTCTGATTCATGTTTTAGCTCAGTGAAAAAGCACTTAGCTTCATTTGAACAGATACAAACTGACCTGGGTTTGTTTTGTGTGTACCCAAGGTGACAAGATCTGCACAAATTCTAAATGCAACATTTCTATATTATGACATGTGTGTTATTCTATCTACTAGAACCGTCTGTTATTCTGTCTGCTCACAGTGCCACAACTGGACTACTGTGTGTTCTATGTGCTAGAGTCGTCGGTTCTAGTGGGAGTCGATCAGAGCACACGTGCTTGCATTAGCGACCAAACATTTCTTTATAGGAACCCTCTGCAGATGTACTGCTAGTGATTACAGCCCGTACAAAATGTGTTTGTTATTTTCTGTCTTTTGGATCTTTTTAAAATTAGTATTTCCAGAATTCCATAGTTTTTGTCTGTTTTAGGGAAATTTGTCTTTTGTGATCTTAAAGTTAATTTTAGCTATTCCAGGACATTCATTCTAAATTATGGGAATATTTTAATTATGAATTTAGCCCACCATCAAGTGACATTAGGAGGTCGCAATGCCTCAGGGTTTACCATCTCATTTCACAGTTATATCGCACTTTCAGAGAACAGGTTTAGTTAGGCAGCATACCGGGGTCTAGTCTAGAAAGCAATACTTATAATACCAACTCTGTCTTGAAAAACATTTTACAAGAAACAACATGATATATAGATTACACATGAATGACCTGAAATGATACCTTATTATTGTTTGTTATGCCTGGTTATAATAATTGTGTTAGTGCATATTTGAATGTGTTATTAAGATTAATTCTAGCTGCAGGGTTTATTTGCTGTTTATACTTAGGTTTTACTCCACTAGCAGGATGGAGGCTGAGTTGAAATGAGATGCATTTATAATTTACAGCTTGTCACATATAAAACGTTATAAAAACATGCTCGTCTGACTAAAGTTGTGTCCTGACTAAAGTAACCTGTTTATCTACTCATGTTGTTAGTGCGTGATGTGGCCACTTGGAGGCACTACGTCTTACCATATCGAGTGCATAGCTCATTGTTCTGTGAAAACTAATAGCAATAATCAATAAATCGGTAAATTATATTAATGTCAATTTAATGGAAGAACGTGCAACATTTAATTTCCTGTCAACTACTGTAGATGGGCTTTGAATTCTGCACATTGTAAAATTACATTTCTGAGAATGCATCAAATCCAGTTCCCGAACTTCTCTGCTAAACGTGCAGAACTGAAGTTACCCCAACAATGGCCCCAGCACGGCCAGTCAGGGTGGCTTTTAAAACCTTGGCCTTGGCTGTGCATCCTGCACTGTTGTATAAGCAGCAAACAGACACTGAGGTGTGAAGAAGCGCTACAATCCTATGGGCCGTGCATGGAATGAACTCATGAAGAGATGCGTTATTATGTCGATTTGTCTCTGTTTCAGTGCTCCTCTGCACACTTTTATAGACCAGGATGAATGTTATTAGGGGTTTTTTATGCTGCTGCGAGTGTGTGTGTGTGTTATTGAAAAGAGGACCTGTATAGAAGGGCATGCATTTTTCATGAGTGTTCAGCTATTCAGAACAAATGAATGCAATGTACAGAGAGGTCACTTTGAGAAGGCAGGAGTGCCATGAAAGAGGAACAGAGAGACATGGTAAAACAAAGGGTACGGTATTGGTGAGAGTGCGTGAGAGAGTGAGAATGTGAGGAGGGCGGTGGAGAGAAACAGAGCAAGTGGGGAGGGAGAGAGCGAGAGAGAGAGAGAGAGAGAGAGAGAGAAGGAGGGAGGGAGCAGAATACACAGCTTGCTTCTGCACCGCTACAAGCACAGCTTGCATTTCTGAGAAGCAGAGAGCGGAGAGCAGCTAGAAGCTCAGCCTCCTAGCCCGAGACCAGCTTGGCTGAACGACATCAGCATGACCTCTAGACCGACTCCGGCACGCGACTGAGCGCCGTCGGCCCGCCGCAGGAGTTTGTCCTCCACCTCCTCCAAGGGGACCTCCTATGAACCAGCGCTTGAGCAACCCACCTGAAGCCCACCTACGGCTAGGATCTGTTTCCTCCTTTTTGCCCTCTCTCCAAGGACACAGGCTCCCACTCCCCTTCGCGCCCTGGCACTGCACCCCGCGCCTGCACGCCTGAATGACAGCGTCAAGCGAGCCTCGCTGAGCTCCGGGGGACGCACCACCTACAGCTCCGCCCCTCCCCTCTTCCTCCAGTGAAGGGAAGCTGCACCGGCCCTCTCCGGCGCCGGTCCCTCCCCCCGAAGCCGACCCCGTGTTCTGGGGCGATCGTGTCTTGGGCCGGGAGCGAACCATGAGCGAGCCCAGGAAGAGCGAAACAGACCTGAGAGACAAAGCCATCATGCACCAGCAGCGGCGACTGAAGCAGGCCACGCAGTTCACCCACAAGGACTCGGCTGACCTGCTGCCCCTGGACGGTCTCAAGCGGTTGGGGACCTCCAAAGACTTGGTGAGTGGCTACAGAGTTTGTTGTTCCGGAACCCAGAGCAGGGTAGGATGGGTGAGAGGTAATGAGGATACAAATTAAAAAAAAAAAAGGAGGCTGTAGATAAAAAAAAAAAAACAAACTGAGTTGAGATGGTGAGTGGGGTAGGGTGGGCTCACTTGTTTGGGAGAACTGCCAGAGGAGATACGATGAAAGCTGGAAGGCTTTTGAGAGCATTGATAGCTCAGTGTGTGCAGCTTACATGAGTGGACTTCTAGTGTCAGGGATTATTAGTCACATGACAGGTGAAATGACCGGATGTCATGCCTGTGGTCCGTCACACCGTCACTGTGCTACAGTACGTCACAATCACACACAAAATTGGCCTAAACATCTCAGTGACGAGCTGAGGAACGTTCCATGCGGGAATCATTCTCTCCGGAGTATTTTGTTAGACATCTTTCTCTGTGTTGTGCTGCCTATCTCTTTCTCTCACACTCTCTCTCTTCTGTTCTCAGTACTGGGCCTTCCTGTTGCATTTCCCTAATAATTAACCTGCTGTCATCTTCTGCCACTGTTTTGATTAGATGGCAAACACCCTGCGATGCAGTCCAAGAAACCTCTAGAATGTCTCTCTCTCTCTCTCTCTCTCTCTCTCTCTCTCTCTCTCTCTGTCTCTCTCTGTGTGTGTGTGTGTGTGTGTGTGTGTGTGTGTGTGTGTGTTTGGTAGAATGAGCTCTCAGAGTATGGGGTGTGTGAGTGTGAGCATCATGTGTGTGTGAGATTATAGTGTGTATTTATATCAGTCCCTCTGCACTGCAGGCTAGAGCCAAAAGCTTGTTTCCAAAGCTTCCAACACGCTATCAACACATCTAACACATAGAAGCTTATATCATGCTTAATCCTTAATGTTATGATAACTGAACTACTACTTAAATCATTAAAAGTGCACAATTCCACTAGACAGTACATTTCAAAAGACCTCACTGGTAGTTTCACTTAAAACAAACCAACATCGGTTCTGAATCCCAGCGGAGGCAGAACAGGCTGTAGTAATTATTTTGCAACAGAACAACAGCCTTGAAAACAAAGTACCAGATATTATCTTCTCCATTATCTTCTCCTCTCTCTCTCTCTCTCTCTCTCTCTCTCTCTCTCTCTCTCTCTCTCTCTCTCTCTCTCTCTCTCTCTCTCTCTCTCTCTCTCTCTCTCTCTCTCTCTCTCTCTCTCTCTCTCAGTGTGTGTGTGTGTGTGTGGTGTCATAACCAATTACTCCCAAACTCAAACACTATGCATTGGCAGTACAAGCAAACATCCATATCACAGGCAGTTGAGGGGGTGGGGGTTGTGTACAGACACTCTGACAGACTCAGCCGATTCTAGTTCTGGGATTTCCAATTTCGTTGCTCTGATTTTTCACCTGCCATTTAAGCCTCTGACAAACGAGTATGTGTGTGGCACGGTGCGCAGTTAGACATCGTGCAGTTACACGGCATGAGGTTAGACACTTCCGTGCACTCCATGGCAGTTCAGAGTAGCTGTGGTGGGCTTTCAGCGGGCTTCACCATCACCTTCACCCATCTTGTTAAGGCCTGATGTCACGTGAGGGAGCTCCGCTTATGTAAGTGGCAGATTTATTTTTACTGTTCTATATCCCCGGGCCACCCCACTGCTGCTCTCTCTCTCTCTCTCTCTCTCTCTCTCTCTCTCTCTCTCTCTCTCTCTCTCTCTCTCTCTCTCTCTCTCTCTCTCTCTCCCCCCCCCCCCCCCCCCCCCGTAACACCTCAGAGCAGTTAGCCTGTAAGGGGTGAATTCAACCTAGCGCAAAGTAGTGAAGTGAGTACAGGAGATTAATGATAGTATCTGTGTGTTTGGGTGGGGGGAGGTGTCACATGATCTATTAGAACGTGTTCTAGTGTTCTAAACGTGTCTCCCGGTCACGTGTCATACTGTAATAGCTGGTATCTACTGGACTTGTGCACTGTCCCTGAGTTCAAGAGAACTGCAGGGATAACAGCGGATATTAGTCGACCCCTGCACTTGAGCGCATGCATATGACGGTTCTTCTCCGTGGTTTGACTTTGCGGTGCTTTTTTATTGGCAAGGGTTAGTGTGAGGTTTTAGGCCAGGGTTAGGTAAAAGTTAAGTTTAGGCTCTGGATCACTGCGCTTTTGTTAAGTTCAGTGCGCTTTTGTTAAGCGCTGTGGGCCAGATCGTAGGTGGGAAAACCACTCTGTCGATGAACAGCGTATCCACAGATGCACAGAGCCAAATGCACGGCTCCTCAGACCAACCATGGTCCAGTGAACTAGGGCAGATTATTGCCTAAACACGCATTTCTCACCCATGGCACCAGACCACTGGAACCTTTCCCCTACAGGTACTGAGAACAGCTCTTAATGTTGCTTTTCATTTCGCTTGTCCAGAACGCAAGGCTAGCTAACGGTAGGGCTAAATTAGGGCTACCTGATGAGCTGCGCGGAGCTTTTTCTCAACCCCCACCCCTCCCAGTGAAAAAACTACCTGAGTGTGGAAAACAAACAGCAGTGCTAGAGATAGAGACAATACATTCAAAATGATTGTTTTTGCTATAAAGTAAAACCTTTGGAATTAAAGGTAAAATTGAGGTGAAGTGGCAGAATGTCACATTTTCGCCATGGCCATGTTATACTGTTTTGGAATCATAGCGGTTTTTATGTCTTGATCATCCAATATAGGTGAGCATAAGTATAGAGTCAATCGACTATGATGCTAATGGGTTAGATGCAGTTGTATTGATTGAAAGATGCGAGAGAGAGAGAGAGAGAGAGAGAGAGAGAGAGAGAGAGAGAGAGAGGAGAGAAAGGGAGACAAGGAAGGGAAGCAGATGTACTGGGTCTCATGGTCCTGAACGAGAGAAGAGCCTGTTGCAGACTGATAATTAGATAATTAGAGAGAGAGAGAGAGAGAGAGAGAGAGAGAGAGAGAGAGAGAGAGAGAGAGAGAAATGAACAGCCCTTAGGCTGATTTCAGCTAGTCATTATAAAACAGAGGTCCAGTGGACAGTTCATATCAGGTCCTACATTAACAGCAAAAGGCGTGCAAGAGGGCACATGTACCACCCCCTGTACCTTTAGTTTAGCATTTTAGAACATATTGGCTAATAACATTATAGAGGTAACTGAACCTGATCCCAGATCAGCCCTGTGTGGAGACAGGCCTTGGTCCATCGCTCTCTAATGATCGAGTTGTGCATGGCTATAACTCCATGTTCTTGTATAGGCCAAATCTGCTGGCTGCGATTACAATGTGTAGCCATGTTGATGGATAGGTAAAGAGATTTTTTTTTTCACTCAAAGCAGACAGGCCAGTTACAGTGCCCTCGGTTCTACTGTCAACACGTTTCCTATTCACAGCGAAATGCAAAAGAGAGAAGACGCATTGCTGAATAATTCATCAGACACTTATCTGATGAATGGCCAGCACACGTTAGAAAAAAACAGTGAAAGAAATCCAGATTTGCCACTGTGAGGAGCAGAGTGATACATTTACATGAATTTACAGATGATTTATGAATTCATAGAAATGGTACATTCCTACATGTGTAGGCCAGACATTCTCTTATATATATCAAATCACTTTTACTTTCAAGATCCTAGGTGAAAATCTGGAGTGAAAATCCTAGGTGCTTAGCAACTTACATAAGTACAGTATGCAGGCCTCATATGGCAATGGGAGACTGTCCACGTGAGTTATAAGTGTGTTGTATGAGATTGTCCACGTGAGTTATAAGTGTGTTGTATGAGATTGTCCACGTGAGTTATAAGTGTGTTGTATGAGATTGTCCACGTGAGTTATAAGTGTGTTGTATGAGATTGTCCACGTGAGTTATAAGTGTGTTGTATGAGATAGTCCATGTGAGTCGTAAGTGTGTTGTATGAGATTGTCCATGTGAGTTATAAGTGAATTTTATGAGACTGTCCATGTGAGTTATAAGTGTGTTGTATGAGACTGTCCATGTGAGTTGTAAGTGTGTTGTGTGAGATAGTCCATGTGAGTTATAAGTGAATTTTATGAGACTGTCCATGTGAGTTATAAGTGTGTTATATGAGACTGTCCATGTGAGTCGTGTGTTGTATGAGATTGTCCACGTGAGTCGTAAGTGTGTTGTATGAGATTGTCCACGTGAGTTATAAGTGTGTTGTATGAGATTGTCCATGTGAGTTATAAGTGAATTTTATGAGACTGTCCACGTGAGTTATAAGTGTGTTGTGTGAGATTGTCCATGTGAGTTATAAGTGAATTTTATGAGACTGTCCATGTGAGTCGTAAGTGTGTTGTATGAGATTGTCCACGTGAGTTATAAGTGTGTTGTATGAGATTGTTCATGTGAGTTATAAGTGTGTTGTATGAGATTGTCCACATGAGTTATAAGTGTGTTGTATGAGATTGTCCACGTGAGTTATAAGTGTGTTGTATGAGATTGTCCATGTGAGTTATAAGTGAATTTTATGAGACTGTCCATGTGAGTTATAAGTGTGTTGTATGAGACTGTCCACGTGAGCTATAAGTGTGTTTTATGAGACTGCCCACATGAGTTATAAGTGTGTTGTATGAGATTGTTCACGTGAAATATAAGTGTGTTGTTTGAGACTGTCCACGTGAGTTATAAGTGTGTTGTATGAGACTGTCCGCGCGAGTTATAAGTGTGCTTTATGAGACTGTCCATGTGAGTTATAAGTGTGTTGTATTAAACTGTTCACATAAGTTGTAAGTGTTTTGTATGAGATTGTCCACGTGAGCTATAAGTGTGTTGTTTGAGACTGTCCATATGAGTTGTGTGTTGTATGAGATTGTCCACGTGAGTTATATGTGTGTTGTGTGAGATTGTCCATGTGAGTTATAAGTGAATTTTATGAGACTGTCCATGTGAGTCGTAAGTGTGTTGTATGAGATTGTCCACGTGAGTTATAAGTGTGTTGTATGAGATTGTCCACGTGAGTTATAAGTGTGTTGTATGAGATTGTTCACGTGAGTTATAAGTGTGTTTTATGAGACTGTCCATGTAAGTTATGTGTGTTGTATGAGATTGTCCATGTGAGTTATAAGTGTGTTGTATGAGATTGTCCATATGAGTTATTTGTGTTGTATGAGATTGTCCACGTGAGTTATAAGTGTGTTGTATGAGACTGTCCATGTGAGTTATAAGTGTTGTGTGAGATTGTCCATGTGAGTTATAAGTGAATTTTATGAGACTGTCCATGTGAGTTATAAGTGTGTTGTGTGAGACTGTCCACGTGAGGTATAAGTGTGTTGTATGAGATTGTCCATATGAGTTATGTGTGTTGTGTGAGATTGTCCACGTGAGTTCTAAGTGTGTTGTGTGAGACTGTCCATGTGAGTTATAAGTGTGTTGTGTGAGACTGTTCATGTGAGTTATAAGTGTGTTGTGTGAGACTGTCCACGTGAGTTATGTGTGTTGTGTGAGACTGTCCATGTGAGTTATAAGTGCGTTGTATGAGACTGTCCACGTGAGTTATAAGTGTGTTGTATGAGACTGTCCACGTGAGTTATAAGTGTGTTGTATGATATTGTCCATGTGAGTTATAAGTGTGTTGTGTGAGAACTGTCCATGTGAGTTATAAGTGTGTTGTATGAGACTGTCCACGTGAGTTATAAGTGTGTTGTGTGAGACTGTCCATGTGAGTTATAAGTGTGTTGTATGGGACTGTCCACGTGAGTTATATTATAAGCAGCAGCTTGAACAGATCGCAGTCCGGGCACTGGAGCCTTGTGTTGTCCTCTTTGACCTCCAGAGGCAGGGGTTCACCCTAAACGTTCTCAGGTTACTGTTGAGCTTCTTCACCACATGTCCAGTATGTTCAGTCCATCTGAGGGCCTCCTAAAATCCACTATTAGTAGCTTGTTTTTCGGATCTGAATTTGGAAGTTAAAACTGTTCAGATCCAAAACATGAGGCTTTGTTTCGAGCTTTGAGGAGACTACAGTGTAGAATGCACAGCTGTAATCCACAGACAGTAATCTTGTGTATATTAAAGCTACCAGTACATCACTGACATGATATTATTGATTGCACCGAATGTAATCTACATTTAGATAGCTCATATTTAAAGTCTCCAGCCTCCAGAGGATGTGCTATCTGTATTTTCCTTACAATTGCTTTAAATACCCATACTACAAAAAAACCCTCTAATGAAGCAAACTTAACTCTCAAAGAATAAAATTAATTGTGCTGATTTTACTTGAGTATATCAGAATTGGCAAAGAGAGAGACACCGAGAGAGAGATTGACAGAGAGAGCAAAATAACGATTTCATCCCTGCTGTTAGAATCCATCTGTTCTCTTTTTCTGCAGCCAGGCCTAACCAACTGAGAGGGGAGCTGTGGTTAATTAGGTTTCCATACTGCAATGGAAACTGAAAACTCTTTGTCTCAGGGATATCATTTGCCTCATTATTTCCCCCCACTGCTCGCTGCCTCACTCACAGGCAGGTGGAACGTGTAAGTGTTTTATTTTGCAGACAAATTAACTGAAGTTCCTTGAGAGATTGGCTGAAGAGGGAGGCGGAGAGGAAACAATCAGAGCTTCCAACCAATTAAATCGTCCTATTCTTACATATTAACCTTTTACTAACTCACTCTTGTTGGGTTTTAATTATCTCTCTGTGTTTATCCACAATTGCTCAAACACACACACACACACACACACACACACACACACACACACACACACAAAGCTCCACTGCTTATTAAAACTGAAATGCCCATTCTAGTTTTCATCGTAGTTGATTAACTTGATGTGATCTGAGAGAGCCGGCCAACTGATAAATGCAAACAAAATCGAACCTTTCCAGTATCTACAGCAGGATATAAGAGGAGTAACACTAATTGTCTTCCAAACCAACAGTCCGTGTACAAAGCTCACGCCTACACTATGTTCAACAGTATGTGAAAGGGCATTAAATATTTACATGGTGCATATGACGGGTGTGAACCTCCCCGCAGACAGAAATAGATCTCCACATACCGCCTCTGTGTGATTTCCTGCTTGCCACATGCCCCCCCACCCGTCTTATATGTATGGTTCTTTAATTACAGACACTCTCCAGCCATTCATCGGGCTCTGCTCTGTGCCACTGTACTCCATATTACACGTGCACACGCAGAATGGTTGTAAACGAGACAGCCCTGGCCGTAGAGGAGGGACACTGCCGGGCGGCTGCACTCAGGAGCTCAGGCTGAAGTCAGCACTGGTGGGACTTGAACTGTTTCCCCTATATTTACAGTGGTGTAATTTCACCAGATTGTCACACAAGTCCTGAAAGTGGATATAGAGAACCAAATCAAACAAATGAGGCAAAAGTATTAAATTAGATTAGATTGGATTAGATTAGATTAGATTAGATTAGATTTATCCAATATTACATATCCATAAGTGGCAAAAGTATGTGAACCTTTAGGATTAGCAAATCATTTGAAGAGGAAATTTGCATTAAGTGTTAACAGTCAATGGGATAACAATCAGGTATGAGTTTTATTTAAGAAGAAGGCCATTGGAACAATGTTTTGTGGATGGATAAGACTCATTTAGTTTAAACTAGAAATATTGTTTGGAGAAAGGAAAACACTGCATTCCAGCATAAAAACCTCATCCCTTTTGCAAAACATGGTGGTGGCAGTATCATGGTTTGGGACCATTGTGCTGCATCTGATCCAGGATGGCCTGCCATTCATCGATGGAACAATGAATTCCCAATTATACCAGAAAATTCCAAAAGAAAATGTCAGGCCATCTGTGAGCTGAATATCAAGAGAACGTGGTTCATGCAGTAAGACAATGACCCTAATCGTTGAAGTAGAATAAAAGTTTTGGAATGGCCAAGTCAAAGTCCTAACCTAAATCCAATAGAAATGTTGTGGAAGTAGTTGAGGCAAGCAGTTCATGGGAGGAAATCCACTAACATAACCGAGTTGAAGCTACTTTGTATGAAGCAATGGGCTAAAGGATGACGTGCAGGACTAATCAACAATTAGCCGAAATGTTTAGTTGCTGTCACGGAACGCTCGCCTCTCCTGAGTCACGTGGTTGGGCCCGCCACGTACAGTGGGAGGGCTGTTTGTTTATAACCACACCTGCACACAGCTGCACCTCGTCTGTCTAAATGTATATAAACCTGCGGCAAAGACTGCAAGGTGTTGGTTATTGTCGACATAACGTGTGGATGTAACACCGTACATGTTTAATGTTAATCGTTTTTTGTTTGTATTAAGCGTGAGTGATTCTTGTGAATGTTCGTCCCAGTCAGTGGAGTCTGTGCGTCCTGCCTCTCGCCCTGCGGTACTCGGGCCACTGCACGTTACAGTTGCAGTTATGGCTGCACAAGGGTGTCACAGCAGATACTGAAAGCAAAGGTTCACATACCCGTGCTACTCATAGATATGTAATATTGGATCATTTTCCTCAATAGATAAATAAATCTAATATTTTTGGCTCATTTGTTTGATTTGGTCCTCTTTATCTGCTTTTAGAACTTGTGTGACAATCTGATGAAGGCTTTGGTCAAATTTATGCAGAAAAATAGACATTTCTAAACTTCACAAACTTTCAAGCACCACTGTACAGTATTAATATTTAGCTCATACCGGTAGCACCAAGACACTTTAGTAAGACAAGGCTCAGGGTGACATGAGATATGTGCAGAACAAATATCAGCCAATGCAAAAGTCATGCTTATGCTGTGCGTGTATGTGTGTGTGTGTGTATGTGTAAGACATCCAAGGGTTCACAGCCATGGCAGAGCATAAGATTAAAGTATCACTTTGATTGGGCTAAATATCAGGAGACTGGACCATCCCTCTCCTGCTCTGTTCGTATTCAAAGAAGACTTAATTGGCAGGGGCCTCCTCCACTGCCCAGGCATTTCATATGAGTCTCCAGGAGCAGAGAGAAGCATGATTGTTCGTCGTGGGTGAAGCACACCCAGTGGCATGGCAATGAGTGTTCCCATGACAATGAGTGTTCCCTGTCTCCATCCACCCTCCCGCCACCTCAGGGTGTGCCGTCTCTGACACAGAAAGACCAGGAGCACTGCATCAGAACACAGGAGGAATTATTATGTCATTTTGCTACAGCCTACAGGAAACAAATGAGACTAAGGGCCAAACCTGATGCTCTAATCTAATGCACTAATAGCTGCTAAATTAATGCACTAAAACCTGATCATTTAATGCACCAATACCTCATAATCTAATGCCCTAATCCTTGATAATTTAATGCACCAATACCTCATAATCTAATGAATTAATGCCTGCTAAACTAATTCACTAATACCTCATAATCTAATGCATTAATGCCTGCTAAACTAATGCACTAATACCTGCTAAACTAATGCACTGATACCTGATAATCTAATGCACTAATACCTGTTAAACTAATGCACTGATACCTGATAAACTAATGCACTAATACCTGATAAACAAATACTCTAATACATGATAATCCAATGCACTAATACCCAGTAAAGTATTGTGCTAATAATATACAGTTTGGGCTGGATCATGGTCTTTCTAAATGCTAACCATACCACAAAGTTGATTTCAAAAAAGTGATATTTCAAATACTGCAGGCCAAATTTTAAGGTGATTATTTTAGGCTCTGAAATCAGATAGATAGACTAGCTAACATTTCCACTGCAGGTATCACCCAGTATTTATTTGGATGGCGCTGACTGTGGATTACACAGTGATTACACAGTGAAAAATGCTGGGCTGTACTTACCCAAACACTGGTGGGTGGAACCTAGTGGGTCACTTTGGGGTTGTTTTTTTTGGGGGGTTGTTTTTTTTCCCATGAGGCTCCTGGGTAGTTTCTGTACCTTAGTAGCATTCGATTGGAGATCGAGATAAAATCACAAGTCTCCTTCTCTTCCACAGTACCTATCCAGCTGCAGGGTACAATATGAGAGGCCAAACTAAGACATTCCTCAATGATACAATCTTTACTATAGGCCTAACTTATTTGTAGCATTTTTATGAATGACTTTTTATGGTTTACCATTTAAGGTATCGCATTTTACAAAATTATGGGATTTTTGTAATAATACAACCTCTCCTCTTGTATTTATTATTTAATGTGATCTTAAGCATATTTTGAGGTACCTACATGTCTAAATTATAATGCTAACCTTTAACAGAAAAAAGATCGTGCCAACCCACTGATGCAGTATAATTTGCCCTCTATTCAGTATTAGGTCACATCTGGGTTTAGTGGTTAGCCCAGCCTTGAATGGTGCAGCATCCTATAATCCAGTGCGGTTGAAACCTACCAAAAACCATCTTGTTTAGAACCCAGCATTTTCTACAAGCTGACTGTGTATCTCTCAGTACCTGATATCAGTGCACTGGCATCAATGGACTCACAAGCAACAAACGACAGATGATACTGAACATGTTGTGAATATGATATAGAAAACATGACCCATGAGGATGTCACTAATGTCTGAATCAGCTTATTTGCAGATAGTATTTTTAGAGAGACCACCAGACTGAATGCTGTGGTACCTTTGAGGGGTCATTTCATTGCTACAGAAGGCAAGTGAGGTCTTACGCCACATTTCTTTGACTTGCCAGATTTGGAGCAGGTCTCTCATTTTTCAGTGCAAGGGAGGGCATCTAATATTGGTTGATTTTCTAAAATTGCTTTTACTTGCAAATGAATCTGTGTGAATCGGGACACTACGGGAGTGAGCTGAGTGTAGTGTAGTACTCGCATTTAGTGAGGAAGAGGTGGTGCTGTATAAATTTAACATTTATTGTATTTTTTCTGTTTAATAATATAAATTGCCACACAAATTGCCATATGTAACAAGGGCACACTGTATACACCACTGCAAAGAATCACCATCAACATGACAGCAGGAAACTGGGTTAGATGTTGTTGAATGTCTAGATTAGGCTTTGTGGAACACTCCAGACATTGATTATGCATACGAAACCAGAAATGTCAGCACACGGTTTCACTTTGAACATGTGCCATGATGTCAGTACTGTTAATAAGGTAGTCGATTATAGCAGTAAACATCACATTGGTGATATGCAGCCTTCTACCTAAGGCACCTATGTCTCTAATGTGTCTATTGAGAAACCTGAAGTAAAGTGCCGCCTTTATAAACACCATTGCAAAAAAAAACTGTGGTCTTAAGTCAAGCAGGTCTTGAAACGTCTAGTTCCAGCTAGACACAGCTGCTCCCTTCACTTATCTTTCAAATAAAACTCATCTGTGAAAGAGCGTTCTCAGTGGTTTGTGGCACATATATTTTGGCAACATAGAAAAGAGTTCTTAAATCTTAAACGTGCCCATGAAAAAGATAAAGATATGAACGACAGCATTTCGCCAATGTAGCGCGTTGAGATTTGGTTTAAAGATTCCAGACAGAACGTTTCAAATGGCTACAAGCCAACTATGGTGCTGATTCAAACACAGCTGCAGAAGTTGGGATCATTACTGGGCTGTGCTCCCATACAGTTACTGCTATGGCTTCTCCCAGTCAACTGCAATTAAATAAGACTGGTCAGCCCAAATTATGCAGTGGTTAGATTTTCCAGTGAAAAAATAAATAAATAAATAAATAAATAGATAATTTTATATATATATATATATATATATATATATATATATATATATATATATATATATATATATATGTGTGTGTGTGTGTGTATATATATATATATATATATATATATATACATATATATATATATATACGTATATATATATATATATATATATATATATATACGTATATATATATATATATATATATATATATATATATATATATATATATGTGTGTGTGTGTGTGTGTGTGTGTGTGTGTGTGTGTGTATACGGTTGTATTTGAAGCCACAGTATATATGTATTAAAGTCTTATACCTGCATGCAGGTTTGAAGTTTTTTTGTTGTTGTTGTTGCTGTTGTTACAGCAGTCAGAGCTGAAAAGAAAAGAGATAATATGACATTTATCTGTCTGCACTGCGCGCTGGTCAGTGGGTGCGCGGATCGTAACGCAGACGAACAGATGGAGCAGCAGCGATTCGGGAATGAGTCGGACCGTGCAGCCGGGACTCTTTAGTTCTTTACTATGCTGCCTGGGTTTCGGAGCCCCGCTGGGTCAGCCATAAGGCCTACCACAGCCACACGAACTAGCGTTACAATGCCGACGGCGGAGTTAAACACTCCCAAGCTGAGCAGGCCATTAGTGGAAAACGTGTCAATCATGCTCTGAAACACAACATTTCTTGTGTGGTGTGTCAGTCAGAGCCTAGTAACTGTCGTCTCAAGGAATTAGCCTCTCATGAACGCTCCCTGAATGTCACAGTGACTAATAGTAACCGCTTCACAAAGCTATGCGACACGTATAACGCAACAAAGTCCCAGGAGTTAATTATGTCTTTCGGAAAATTTTTGAGGGCGCGTTTCCACACTAAAGGTAGCAGAGCAGTGCTGTTTCAGTTACGGTAATTACGGTTCTCCCTGGAGCACAGGTGTCTTTTTATTTGGACGATATCAATGTCTTGGTGCTGGTCACATTTTAACCTCTTCAAAACCATGTGCTCCTTCCTGCAAACAAACGTCTGTTAATTGAAAATAACCGTGGCAATGTCAACGTTATTTTAATTTATGAAATGACTGACACAGAGGTTAGCTTGTCTGGTCTTTAAGTCTTATCAGTTTGTCAAGCGCATTCCTATTTCATGTCCACTTCTTTTCTCAATACTTTCCATTAAGATCCAAATAATCTGCCATTTGCAAGTAATAGAGAAATTATGTTTTTTGTGGTGAAGTGGTTGGTTAGTGCCTGGGTTATGTTTAGGAGTGAAAGTGTTGTATTTAATATATATCACAGTGGTTCCCTACCCAGTTCTTGGTGAACCCCAGGTGCTTCACTATCCTGGTTCCCAACACGCCTGAATCAGGAACACTGAATATCTGGCACATACAGTTGTAGATACCATTGAGTACACTAAGGACATTTCCTCAGTAGTTTATTATCTATTGGTTATTACTTATTATAATAATATAAGGTGTTATTAGGTGACAATCCCCATAAATGACAGTATACTTTACTATTCCATGTAACTTTATATAATCTTTTCAAATAAATTCATTAACTAGGCTGTGTAAATAAACAAGTAATTTTTATTTTCTACTGCCATGAGCAGCTATACATCAAGCATCTATACAACTATTTTAAAAATCTGTAAGCAAAGGTCTGTCAGGACTGGGTTGGGTCCAGTCTGCTGTGGAACATGTCCAACAGACAAAGAGATGTCGTTTCAGTTGAGATATTTCATTATTTCAGCTCAACTAGAGATGCTTAATCACCGTGGCACTAGTAACAGTTCATCTCTCTCCGACATCACCTCCTGTCCCTGTCTTTCCTGCTTTCTTTTCGCAGCAACCACACAGCATCGTCCAGCGGCGCCTCCTGGAGGGCAACATCCCCCGGCTGCGCCGGGAGGCGCCGGACGCACCGGCCCACGTGCGCTCGCCCCTCGTGGACAGCAAGGATTTGGGTGAGACGGAGGAGAAAAGTGAGAGTACAGTGGACGACTCGGCGGAGGAGAGGGAGTCCCCCGAGGAGAGCGAGAGGAGCCTGAGATCGGAGGAGGAGGAGGAGGAGGAGGAGGATGAGGAAGAGGAGGAGGAAGAGCTCAAACAGAAGCAAGGAGAGCAGACGGAGAGAGAGGGGGAGCACCAGAGAGCATCCGCTCTCTCAGCTCTGATGGTGCAGTGTAAGGTATGCGGAATGTGTAGGCCTCTCAGCCATATGCCACTCAGTTGAGCTCATAAAGGCTCATAATGGCTCTTTTTCACCTTCGTCTGAAATTTTATCTGTGCCTCACAGATGGAGTTGATAATAAGATGTGCTGGTGAAACAAGCCTTCTCAAGCCCCCAGAACTTATGACTCATGCCTTTCCATTTACTGCCGCACACACACACGGGCCGTCGTAACGAGGTTTGAATGGTACGCATCACTGAGACGGCCAAATCTGCTTACACCTACAGAAGCTTCGCCGAGCGTATCCGCGGCCAGTTAACAACAAAGCCGGTCAACCCGAGTGTGCGACTTTTAACATAATCAGATGCGGTCCAAATGGCAAATCCATTTATATATTAAAATATATTTCTATATTAAAGCCTGCCCACAAACAGCCTTCTCCCACAGTAGAGGTTGGCTAATCAAGAGACTTCTAAAAATGATAACTTCCTTGGTGCTGCTTCATTCATGGCATTCGGAGGTTAAGAGAAAACCGTCTATAATGGATCTGCGTGTCAATTCGAATACACTGAATAAACTGTCTACGAATTCACAGGATGTGTATGGAGCAGGGCTGCTCCTCTCCTCAGCCTCCAGCGAAGGGTTTAATAGCATAGAGCACCACACACACACTTCCAAACTAATGGAATTAGACCTGTGATGTCACTGCAATGTTAGGGAATCTAGTCTGGATCATGGAGAACATGGGTGGTTGACTGCATCTAGAATACACATATGGACTGTCTGAGGTTGCCCCCAACGAGAAAGAGATAATGCTCATTTGCATTTAAATTGGGACTTGGTTGTGTGATGATGTTGATGCTGAAGAGGTTTTAACAAAGTGATCCACAGTAGTGCAGCATTATTTCTTCGCCTGCTATAGTGTTTGTGTAATCTTTTCTAAACAGCAGAATCATGAATGGTGGTGCTATAATATATAAAGGTGCCATTGAGAGGCGACAGTCTTGTCTACAGAATCTTGTCACACACACACAGAACCTGTAGTGAATACTCACACACAGAAAAACAAGAAGCTCATCTACAGAACCTATAGTGAACACACACACACACACACACACACACACACACACACACACACACACACACATACGGAACCCATCATGGACTCTCTCACACATGGAAAAATCATTGTGCAATGGTTCAGAGTGAGGCTCAACATTGAGACTTCCTCTCAGATCTGCTACTCGTGCATCAGGTTGTGGTGTTGCTCTACAGGGTGGTGCTCTCTAACTAATCTATGGCTGTGTTTAAAACGTAGCCTCTCACCTAGAGCTCACCTCAAATTCAGAGATAAGTGACAGTTTGTTTAGATGCTTTTCAAAAAGAATGAAGTAAGGAAGTAAACATGAAAACTGTAACCTTTGGTTTTAAAATGATTGACGAGTATAAGTAAAACCTTAGTGGAAAAAATATGGGGAGGTTTAGGAAACATCTGGGGTCTGCACAAATGAAAGACAAAGATCATGGCACTGAAACCTATGAGGTTGGAACAGTCAGTGGGGTATATTTCACAACACTTAAGAATGAGTGTCCGTAAATGATGGAGACTTGAAACAATCTTACCCCGAAGCGTGGAAAGCACCCTTGCTGTGGTAGGAAGCTTGCAACAAAGCTGCGTTTGTAGAGGCGAAGGCTGCTCACTTTAAGGTACAGGAAACTTATGGTGGGGTGCTTACAGACCCTTCAATACTAACGAAAAGAGAGGAAGTGAATAAATCACTCAGACGCAAAGCCGGTAGTTCAGTTTGCGACGATTTATGGATCACTATACGCTTGCTTCAATTGTGTTGCCCTAATTTAGTCTGTGAATATATTGCACTTGTTTGCCTAATACAAATAAGGACAGCCCAAATTAGTCAAACCATCATTTACCAAAACCATCTGAGTGATCCTTTATGCTTATATGAATCTCTCATAGTAATGGCAGGGTGTTTAAAAAAACTGAGCTGTAAATATCATGGGTGCCATTTTCTTTTTTATTTCTAACTGGGTTTTTTTCTACCTCAGTTTTACATACTGGGGTAGACACAGTAGAGTCAAGAATCAGAACAGTGAAGGTTCCCAAGGTTCCTTCTGCTCTACCCATCCTCATCCTCTACCTTCCCACCTAGGGTGCCATTCTCGAGTTGTTTATATATATCTTATCTATAACAATCTTAAAATAATTAAAAACATGTCAGAGTTATGCGTTGTGACACTTTTCAAAATACACAGTGTAGGCGTCTCATGACTCCTGCATGGTGACCATGTCAAAGGTCCCTTCTACTGCCTGTTCAGAGCATACTGCTGACAGGTCATGAACGGACAGGGAACCACTGGATGAACAATTAGGTAAAGGATAGGGCACATCTTGCTGAGTCTACATATGCCTCACCAGTCTGTCATATATTCACAACAAACAGAGAAAAGTAGAGAATCATCAGACAGGACATGTGGTCAGGGTTAAATTCTGATGGGCCTGGCGGAACATAAGATCAAAGGGTAAGACTAAAAATAAACACACTGAAATGAAAGATTAAAGGTGGTTAAAAGCCGCCTCTGCTGTAATGGGGCTATTATGACTGGGCAAAATTAGGTAAAAGTTTATCCAGCACTGGACAACAAATCCAACAAACTCTGAATAAAATCTTAGTCATGTGATTTCCACATCAATGGCAGTGTACAAATCTCCATTCTTTAGTGTGACTTCCAATTCAATATGACACATTTACAGTTAAATGCTTGGCAAGCCTGGATGTTGGATGAAGTGACTCTGTAGAGACACTCTGATTTGTATTTTAGAGTAAAGTTTTTTTGTTTTTTTAAAAAATAATAAATCACTTCATTAAATGACAGAGAGCTGAATCTACTTTAAATATATTTCATATACACTCACTGCCCAATTTATTTCAAAAGCATTTATTTATTACCATAACATCATGTGGGTGTAAAGTTGGACACTACAACCCATCTGTTATACAATATGTGTTAGCCATCTTTCAAATTTTAATTAAACGTTCAGGTTCTGACCCCTGAACCCATGCCGGCTGGATGTTTTTGGCTGATGGCACCCTCTCAACTCAGTCCTGCTGTGTCTGACACCCGTATGCCACTGCAGTGCACGGTACCATGCCACTAGCATGTCAGTGTAGTGCTGGCTGGAGCATATAAAGTGGGTGAAGCATGAACCTTGCTCCACATCTCCTTCATATATCGCTTTTAAGATTGTTACAGAAAGAGAAAGCGAGAATTCATGTCCATTAAAAGCAAGCCTGCAAACACCTACAGGCCACTTAAAAAAAAAATCATTTTGTGCCATGAAGGCTTTGGATGTTTTGAGTGTTAGGACCTCTGATGAGTAATTAACATTATATTTCGTGTTCGCCCAATTTTTCAGCAGGCTGGCAATTGGTATCAGTATCGATATCAATATTTTGATCTCTTATACATTACTAGAGTATTTCCAAAGTGTAAGTGCTGTGATCCACATTTGTAGCACCGATGGTTCTGAAGGCAATTTTGCACCACACAATGTGTGTTCCAGTGCTTTCAGTCTGTGGGATGGAACACTACTTTAACACATGATCAATAGCTACCAGTGTCAGGTGCGAAGGGTGCACCTAGACAGCCTCTGAGTGTTCACCCACTACCTCCTCTGGCTGTGTGTGCGCGAGTGTGCTCGGTGAGCTAGTACTAGGTGATCAGTGGGCCTGTTTCCGTTGCAGTGCGGTGATGCTGAGGTGAAAGTGTCTGTCAATACAGGCAGCCAGCACAATCAAATCTCCACTACATGCTGCAGAAGGCTGGGGTGAGTCAGATCTACACACACTCCCACACTCTTGGGGGAAAGGCTGTAATTAAATAAGCCACAACTCTAGACTAACTTGAACCTAAAGCCACCGAGTTAAAAAGAAAGACATCCTTTAGAGGAGGATGTGGAATTGTCTTTGTGTGAGGACAGTGTCCATGAAATAAAGCATAGACACACAGTAGAGTATCACAGTAGAGTCACAGTGATAGAGTTATTGCATGAAAAAAAGATTTCATTCCTGTCATGTGCTCCGTGTGTGTGTTTGTGTGTCGCAGACTCAAAGCCAGTCTAAAGAGTAAGGCTCTCTGTGAAGTGTCACCTATACTCCTCCAGTTTGGCAAACAGAGAGTGGAGTGTGCTGCTCAGGTTGTAGGTAAGGTTTTAGTTTTAAACATCAGTACCAGATTGTTTTGTTTGTTTGTTTTTTTAAAAAGATGATTTCCATGCCTGTCTTGTTTAACAGGTTAGCAGATCAACAGAAATTTGCATGTGAATCAGCATTGAGAAAAGACTACAAAAGTCTTTTGAGAATTAGACTACAAAAGATTAATAAGCAATGCATTTTGATGTGATTGGCTAAGACATGTGCATGTGCGTCTATGCCATTATACCTCCGTGAACGTCCTTTAAGAGGAGAAGCCTGTTATTACATAAGCTTCAGAGAGTGTGGTCATGCACTGCTTCTGACATTTTCTTTTACCGGCCACGAGGCGGTCAAAAAAAAAAGGCATGAGCCATGAGCAATTACCCCCAAACACGGGGGCGGGGGGGTTACATGAAAACCCATGACATATCAATGTGCTAAAGGCCCCACTCATGAAGCCACATGGGGCCCAGTTAGCGAGGCAGAGGACGAGTGCGTGTGCCTGTAGGGGTAGAATGTTCCCTCATTCTTTTTCATTCTTCTTTCACAGAAGACGAGGCGTCCGAGCTGTGTCTGGGCCTGCAGACACTCCTGGAACTTAAAGTAAGACTCTCGGTGTCTCGGTGTCTGGTCATGGTTGGTGTTCGGTAGGTCAGACTCCCGCCAGCAGCCTGGGCCAGTGCGCGCTCTATCTTAAAAGCGGTTAGTTTCAAAGCTTTGTTACTTTGAAGGCAGGATATAATCAACAGGCAGCATCTAGAGTGCAGGGCTGCTGGTTAATGGAAAATTGGCTTCCACATCATCATCAAACTGCGATCTGATGAGAAACATCAGCAGTACGGCTCTAAAATCTGATATGGTCGTCTAAGATCTGGGCCAACAGAAACAGAAGGATAGCACAATTTGGTCGAGTTCCCACCGGAGGCAAACTTTAATCCTGACATTTTCTCAGGGAGGCTCAGCAAACACGGGTGAAAAGAATGAGCGTGGAGGGCTTTTAACTCGTTAGATTCCGATCCCGTCGCTATGAACGCAATAGCCAGCTTCACACCAACTAGACACGCTCTGACATCCACTTCAGGAAATCAGCATCACCTCACATTTGTTCTGAGATGGTAAAAAGCTGCAATTTCTCCTCCGTTATGTGCCTGCATCTAAATGGTTCACTTGGGAATTTCAAACCATTTCCAGCATGGAATTAAGCGTTCAAAGCAGGCCAAAAATAGACACGTCCTTAAAAAAGTCCGGGGGGGAGGAAATCTGGTATTAGAACTGTCACTTATCTCTGAGGAGATAATTCTGCGCCTGGTAGAAAAGAGACTCCAATGTTAGAAGACTGAAGAGCTCTTGTGGGAGGAATATGGTGGTCCGTGAACTGAATCGAAGTGCTAAAAACTGTGGGAATCATTGAAACTCGCTCTCGTACACACAGTCATATCAGCCCGCGTCAGGTCTTCCGTAGCTTATCGGTACAGCCTGTGCTAACAACACCAGAGCCATGGGATCAGTTCCCATAGAGCACACATGTCTTAACACTGCTAATCAAGAAAGGCACTCTGGTTCTGCCAAGTGTAGTAACTGATATATAGTCTCACCACACAACCAGAAGGTTTAGTCCATTAAGCATGGAAATGAGTAGGGAAATATTGACTATTTCAAATACAATGATTCAATACAAAACAGTTGAAGATATTATTCGTGGTTTACCAGTCATTTACAAAAGACTCATCCAATATTAAAGAGTCCCCATTCTCCCTGGAGAATATCATCTTCAGATAATATAAACTTGAAGTACTGAGGCTATTTGGAAATCTATTCCAATCTAGTAACACATGAATATGTTTCTTTATTTTTTTTTTTAGAAGCCACTGTTGTTTATTTTCCACAGTGCTGCGTTGACCTGAACACGAGAGTGCTCCGGCTTCACGGCAGTGGTGAGGAGCTGCCCTTTTTGGAGACACCTGCCTGCAGTCAGTGCCATCGCCATGACAACAACAAAAACCTGTGATCTTTGACCTCACCCTCTAAATCCACTGACGTGGACAAGGGGAGGAAGTGTTTGTGGGAGGGTCTGTCTGGAAGTGTGTTTGGACCACTGCCATCACTATGTGTCCTCACACAGCCAGGAGACCAGAGACAGGCAACTCCCTATACCTGGTTATTCTATTCTTCTTTCTCTCTCTCCTTCTCTGTCCATCCAGTGGCGTTGTTTTCTGTGCATTTATGGAATCATGCAAATCATTTTTATCCTACTTTTTGAACAGGTGTTCATTTTTATGGAATACATTTATTTTTCAATCAAAATTTTAAATAAAAAAAAAAAAAACCTGATCTGGAGATAAAATAAATAATTTGGTGATTGTTGCACAGTTAAATGCTGTTATGATTCAGAAATTAAGGCTTCTGTAAAGGGCAAATTGTACATCCCGTAGTCTGTGTATCTCAAACGTATCAGAACGTTTCAAGTTTTTTTTTTAATCATCAAAGTTCAAAGTTCAAAGAGGTTTTATTGTCATTTCAGCTATATACAAACGAGACAATGTTCCTCCAGGACCATGGCGCAACACAAAACAACAGTGCAACAGACAACATGCTACACAAGTGCAAACAGTCCAAACAGTCCAACAGTCCAACCAGTCATTGATGTGAGAGAGGAGTACATGTTTGATTTGTGTTGCAAGCATCTTCCGGAGGCTGTTATGGTTTCTGATAGTTCGTGTCTCTCACAAACATGCAGGTCTGCAGCTCAAACTCAACTACCTTTTCTTAAGCCAAATTCCTTCTTAAAGATACCATGGTCACAGGAGGCCCTCGGCGGGTTCTCTATTGCTCCTAAGAGCCTGCTCTGTCCTAGCCTGAGCCAGAGACCTGCTCTGCGGGACTTTGCATGGCTCTGATCTTTGTGCACGTCCGAGCTCCCGCAAGTCACACCGAGATTTCGCGTTTTCGGTCCTGAGCGTGGCACCAGTACAAGCGGGTTCTCCGAACTGATTTGCGTGAGTAACGGAGAGGACAGCGCACAGCACTTTGAATCTGCTAACATCGTCTTCTCCGTTTCACTCTCAGAGCCGTGACGGATTCGTCATAGGCGTCCGTTTGCGCTTATGTTCTGTGCCAGCCTCTGACGTCTTGCAGTTCCCTGTATTCTACGGACGAAAGAAAACAGATGTACGAGAGAGTTTATTTTAGGTGGTGTTTTTTTCCTTCTTCCTTTTCTCTGAACTGCATTTTCTCTGCCTAATAAAAATATGTATTCTGGCTACGAATGTGTCTATTGATTTGATAAAATGGTGGAAAATGCGGGTCTGTGCACTAAAAAAGAGACCTAGAAAACATACAAGGAAGGCTTCAACTGAAGAGTCCTAAAAAAAAAAAAATCAATAAATAAAAAATGCCAGTTAACTTCCAAATCACAGTAGGTTTAAATGCACAGCCAGTGCAGTGAGGGTTCTCACGGTCACGTGGCCCTGGTATGGTCTTACTCCGTGTGGGCCAAGCTGCTATTTAAAGTCTTGTAGGGGGAGAGGAGGCAGTTTTTCCCAGAGCCAGTGGGAGCAGGAGGGCTAACGCACCTGACCCTGTCCCCACTACGACCAGATCCATCTCCCGTCTGCCTGCCAGAGCTTCCAAGCGTTCACGAGCTTTCAGAACTTAGCCAAAAGGAAATCGTTCCAATGTAACAGAGTAAAAATACCTCGGTTTGGGTGAAATAAGCAGCTCTGTTTTCTAGATGTTATTCATAATGAAGGATTCCTTGCAGCGACTGAAGTAAATTCACACTTCATGCTCAGTCCTTAATTGCCATTCTAAGCCCCCTATTGAACTGAAATTCAAAAGTGTATTTCTACGCCTTCTTTCCTTAAGGATAAGCCAGTTTCTACCGCCAAAAGGGTTTTGTGTTTTCACCCCTAAAGAGGCAAATGGCAGGATGATTTAAATTTTCCACTTCAGTTTAAGGAGACAGATCTGTTGCTAGTATGCTGCATTCCTGGGATTCTTTTGTCACTAATGGATGATGGCCTACACAGCAGGGCTTCACCTCATGGCAGCAAAGAACAAAACACTTCCCTGCGGGGAAATAGTGGCACTGCTCTGGCTGCAACACTGCTATTCGTCACCCCATAATGCACTGGGAGGCCTGTGGTGCCTTTTTCTGACTCAGTGCACATGTCACATCCTGTCACAGCCGGTTCCGGGAGCCTTTTTCTAGTAGCAATACAAACGCCCGAAATTGCTAGCACTACTGCCACAGCTTACACACATGCACCAGGGCCAACATGCACATTTTATCCCTTTCATTTACCGGGAACTGGACTGGCTGCACAAATGACCAGAATATGTGAGCAGAAATATAACAGTTAATAGAATAAATTACACTGGGGAGCCATTTTGCGTCCATGGGGAAGAAGCATACGGATTCAGAATATCCCTCTACATCTCTACATCTGACTAAAACAATACAATGTTGATTTGAATCACGGATGAAGGTACAGGCCATGAACAATGACTCATTCAGAGACTGAGGCTTTAGCCCCTAGGCTTGCTCTGTTAATGCATCAACACAGAGTGCTGCTGGAGGAGACAGGTGTGGGAGAGTGTGACACACTGCACTCAGCGCCGCCCAGGAGGGGCAAGCTGTCTGCTGGTGATCGGCACGTTGTTTTGGCTCCTGGTGTCAAAGGCCCTGAAGGGGAGAAAAAAAAAGTACAAGACGCCCTCGCCCCCAAGAAGAACACCGTCGGCCCGGGCCACTGGCAGGAGAGGGCTGCTCTCACCCAGAGACCGTGCTCTACGTCCAGGGAGAACGAGAACAGAGCGGGGAATACTGATCAGAAATACAGGTCCCCCCACCACACACACACACACACACACACACACAGCATGCTGAATGACTGAGTGGAAAATCCCAGCAGAGGACCGGGGGAGAGAGAGAGGAAGTGTACAAGAGAGACACCGGGGTCTCTTCCTGTCTCTAATGAGGTCTGTGATGAGCAGCGGGGTCTGGACTTTCAGAGCGCCGCTGCGTCTCGGCCACCGCGGTGTTCGATATTGCGCGCTAACGAGCCGTCCGTGCATGGCGGCACGAGGCGGCAGACTAAACGCGAACCCCCGCTGCCGTCTGCCTAAAGGAGAGGAGCGGTCCCAGGGGAAGATCATGAGCAGGTAGAGAGCTGGGGCATCAAGGCCCGCGTCAGAGGGACCGGCCACGCTCGGGGGAGGGTCCGAGCAGACGGCAGGAAAGATGGCTAGAGGGGCAGCGTGCACGTGCACGCACTTCTAAAAGAGGACAGGTGCCACGCTCGTGATAGGAGCAGAACGCACAGTCCCCAGAGCTCCAGCCGAGGGAGAGATGCTGGTTGCACAGAAAACGGCAGGCACAAGAGTGACGGGGGTTTTCTGGAGAGAGTCCTTGAGGCGAAGAACATGGGCAGATGAGACGAATCAGCTGCTCTAGTGCAGACGAGGAAAAACGGAACTGTTCTGTGCCACACCAGTTCCATCCAATCAGGAGCGGTCGGGCCCTGTGCCAACAGCTGTTGTAGATTAAGGCTGGATGAGGGAATACCATGGCAATGCTTGGTAGGATCTAAAGAAGGGCAGGACGTTTGGGGCAGACTGTGGGCAGATTGTGCCATATCCAAGAAGAGATGTTGTCTGTCGTGTCCTAGGAAGTCCATGCGTCCCCAGATGCCCATCTCTGTCCATCTCTGCTAATAGCGTGACCGGTGATGCACAGAGTATGATTAATCACTCATTTCTTAAGAATACATAAAATTTTCAGTTTTCAGTAATGGACGCTGAGTCAGTCTCAGTGTAGGAAATAATGTTAAGAGCATTAACATTGATTTATCGGAATTGGCTTGCGAGCCTCCCTGACACACACACACACACACACACACACACACACATACACACATACACACATACACACATACACACACACACACATACACACATACACACACACACACATACACACACACACACACACACACACACACACACACACACACACACACACACACACACACACACACACACACACACACACACACACACACACACAGAGTTTGTGTGAGTAAACAGACTGAATAGTTTCTGGAGAGCTTGGCTCCATGCCGTCAGTTGCCATAGCTCCTGGCCTACTCCCTCTGATTTCCACAGAGCCTGTCACCTGCACCAGAGGAATGTGGGAGAGGGAGCACTTAGAGGAACACCCACCCACTCGACATACATCCATTCCCTGGGGAAACCGCTTCCATAACCGAAGCATGTAGTAAACACACAGAGTACACAAAACTTTGGCCAGTTCCCTCAGGCGGTGTTTTCCCAGGGCCAGCCACTGCCCTGCTCTATATTAGACACACTGGGCGGACGACCCGCTGTGGGGAAAACTCAGGCACCGGGTTCAGCTCAGGAGTCACTGAACTGACACCACAGCCGTGCCCTGGGCCCACACCACTCGGTGGAAAAGGAGCTGGAGCAGGAACCGCCCTTGGGAGCTGGTAGGGCCCCCACGCACATCATGTTTTGATATGAAGCAAATTTAGGCGATCTTGGGTGGATACATGCCCACGCCCTCCAAATGGTAAGACAAGGGCACTAGTGATCCAGCAGTAGGGCCCGACATCCACTCAGCCAAAGCTAGAACAGCTCCACGATCACGCACGTGGCTACCCACCGCAGCACACGCACAAGTGACGCGTTTGTTACCTACATGCTCACGTGTGGGTGCCACACCACGGTGAGGCTTTAGGAACGCGTGATCAGCTATGGTTCTCACCTTCTCTAACAGCTACAGCACACAGCATGCGCCAAAACCCCTGACATACTGCTTGGTACAAATGAACTAGAGCCAGCTGCTGGAACCTGGGAACCAGACCACTAACCGTCAAACAGGAAGCAGCACTGGCGGGAATGCCCAGAGTCGCTGTCCTCAGTCGGCCTTGCACAAATAAAGACAAATGACGTTAAACTGTCTAGTGACTTTTTTTTAATTTTATTTTTGTCCCAGCAAATTTTTTTACATAAAAGTGGAGCAATTGTAAAGGTCACAGGAACTACAGAATTGGCATCCTACGCAGTGAACATGGCCTTTTCCATTACAGGCGCACCGATGGATGACGAGGGTCTTATCCTCCTGTCCTGACCGGTTCAGCACCAAGCTTGAACGTCCTTGAGGGAACCGTTTCACCATGCAACTGGCCAATAAAAACAAAGAAAAATAAATAAATAACAGTCACGTGTCCTTGTTCTGAGGTACACATCGCCGTCACACCTTGCAAGCAGTGCTGGACCACCCCACCCGTAAAAGGTGATCATTTCAGGTTTAGTCTACAGCTCCCCTCAGCCTGTGATGGGCACTTGACCGCAAAATCCTTTTTCCCTCTCGCTCTTCCATTCGTATGACACCAGCAGAAATCAATGTCCCTTCTTTCAGGCCCACAGCAGAGGAGTCCCTGGTTTATAATGCATAAGGCTGCTGTAATTCACACCAGGGCCTAAAACACCGAATCCTCCCCTGGGGCACTTTCCACGTTATTGCAGGTATATGACCGCTTCTCTGCCTCCTAAGAGCAGCTCACCTGTAGCTGCGCAGCTCAAAACTGGAATGGAGTTGATTCCTTGAACGCTATCCAGACTCAAACAACAGCAGTGACGGAAACACTGATTACACACCTAGAGCAAAGCAGGACTGGAATACCTTTATATGTAGGTTATTTACATGTACACAGTATATGTTGTCAGAGTGTCTGGTCGCCTTCTGAATGTCTGTACAGCAGATCTCCGATCAGGTTCCGAACTGCACCCGTGTCACTGGGATCTGTCAAATATGTACACAGAGAGACACACAGATCACACAAAACCACTCAGACACATTATATGTTCATGTCTCACTGCTGTGCATGGTGAGGCTGGGATTGCAGCTGCTGTTTAAACCTCTTCTATTGCTTGTTTGGATTCATATTTTTAATATTCATGTTCTGTGCACCATCTTTTGAAGAACTGATGGTTCAGTGTCTCCTCCCTAAAGGGTGAGGCTGGGAAGCACAGTGGGCTAAGGCTCCATGCTGTAGGTCCTCAAGGCAAGGCAAGACATGGCCAATGATGTCTCTGGGGTGCGGGTGATGTGCTGGACAGTCAGCTGGACAGCTGGACCGTTCGTGTGGCTGTTCAGCTGGTGACCTGAATCAGCCTTTTAGAGGCTTTATAATGATGGAATAGAAAGGCGCCGTTAACTCCATTTAGCTCCGTCGACACCGTACCCGAACACCAGGAGGTCACAGCAGGCCGGAGGCGTGCTTTCCCGGTGCCACACGCTTCCCGTCATGGACCCACCACCGGACGTAGTTTGACAGAGAGAGAGCCAAGATGGCGTTGGCTTAGCTAAAACTGACACGGACCCGTGTTCGAATCGTCCGCAGACCTGCTGGCTTTGACAGCAGAGGGAGGCCCAGAAGGGCTCTGCTATGGGCAAAGAGAAGGTCTCCAGAAAGTAGCCATTAACACAGAGTACCGTCCAGCTGGTCTGCGGTGTAGAGGGTTTGTAGACAAGCAGCACCACTGAAGCAGGTGTGGGCAGTACAGAGGGCCAGAGACAGGCTGAAGTGAAGGGTACCGCCTGTTGGTCTGCGTGGGGCTCCAGGGAGGCAGGACACAAGGAGAAGAGGCAGGTGCTTTTCTGGCATTCGCTCTCCTGAAGAGCCTTTAGAACTCTTATTCAGTTCTCAGTATTGGGGGTGAAACAGACTGTAGTGGTGTTGAGATTATCATCAACACACACACACACACACACACACACTATAAAAAAGGTAGCGAAGAGGAAATTAGGTCATTGGCTCCGTGAGACATGCCGTGGTTTCAGTGATTATCTCCACACAGCTCCGAGGAAGCTGGTTTAATACCTTCACAGCACAATTCTGTAGAAACTGTGGCTGTAAGTAATGTAACGACTAACATGTAAACGTGGGTACTTGGAGCCATTCCTGTTTCTACCAGTGCATGATGGGAGCTGCCACACAGAGAAATGAAAGGTCTATCACTATCTCCCACTGATTTAAAGTGCTGCATATGTCGTCACGGCGATGAAGGATGCAGCAGGGGGCCAGTCTGGCTCTCCCTGCTTATGGCTGGGTCATGGTATGAGAGGGAACATGCTAATAAACGTGAGGGGGCAAAGCTCCTCAACTAGTAGCATCACACTCTATTGTTAACATTCTTTTTTTCTTTTAATCTCACACACACACTTGGATCTCCTCTTTTTCAGTTACAGATGCAGGACAAAATACTGGAGTCTCCTATGAATGTCAGAGGTCAGGAACCTCCTAGCTCCGCCCTACCTTAGTCATAGCTCAACTGCACACTAAAAATGAGCTAACCGAGTTCTGTCCTGAATCGTTTTTGCACTCTTGCAGAAGTGGTGGAGCGTAGAACACGAGACAGCACCACGCTCATGGAGCACAACGCTGCTCTTCAGCTCACACGCTGCACCTTCACAGGTGAAGACCATCTGGCTCAATCTGAGGTGAGGGGTTTTGCAATATGTCAGCATGCAAAACTGAATACGTGTGACAAACACACACACTTTGCTTGGGACTACAAACAACAGAACTGTTGGTAATGGAATCCATTAAAACGTTGTTGTTAACCTTAAATATGCAGAGATGTTTATTCATGAGTCTGATTCTGTGGTCATTCTTTTCACACTAAGCACTATAATTGCTATGCAAACTCCAAGCTAAATTTTTCCCATGAGGAGCACATCACTGCCCCAAGAACACAAGGCGTCTACATCCTCGAGTCTGTCCTTATGTAACAGCGCAGTCAGAGTCGGTTAGTAGTGTGGTTTACAGTTCAACAGAAGGTTACTCATTTACTCACATCACCTGTGCTGGTCCACTCCCACACACAGACACACGTTTACTCACCGATTTTCAGCTTGCAGAGCAGAGCTGTGTACTCTGCACTCTCCTCCAGGACCTTCTGCAGGCTGCTGGGCTCCATCCGCTCCAGCTCCACCTGCCAGTAGATGTAGATCTTGTGGTTGAAGCTGAGGTAGACCAGGCAGGTGTTGTTCCTCCCCCCCTTACACGCGTACTGCCCTGCAACGCAACATGGCTCATCAAGAGGATGGAAGCTCTCTAAGAGGATATCTGAGATCTGCTCTTAACATATACCACTTATTAGACATAAATACCTGGGACAGATACAGTCTGTCACAGATCAAATCTCCCAAAACTATATCGTGATTATATTGCTACATATGGCCATCAGAGTTTATTAATTATGAGAAAAATCCAAATAAACAATTTGAGATAAAAAAGGAAAAAAAAAGGGATCATTTGGTTTCACAACATTTAAGACGTTTGCTGATTTAATTTTATTTTTCACTGAAAAATGTAATCGTTGAGTCTGTGGTAGAAGAAAAATCCTTTCACTTGCTCTACAGCGTTTCAAACTTTGATTCAATTGGTTCAGAAGCCACATTTTTCGCTACTCCACTGGCAGTGCTGCACTGTATGTCCGACTTTTTTTGCTCTCTCAGCTGAAACTGAGACTCTCTCACTTTAACGAGTGTTGAGCCGGGCTTGAAGCCGTTATTCTCTGATCCGCCTATTAAGCAAGCTGTTGACTCTCAGAAACGCGTCTTCTGATTCTGCTGTGCTTTGCCAGGCGTCTTCCTGTGAAAGGTTCCTCCAGTTTCCAAGTGCTTTTTGATGGTGTAAGAAACTACTCACTGAAACCCTGGTTTTCGTCATGTGAAGGCCGTGGTTCATTAAAACCCTGATCTACGAAGGTAGCACTACAACGGCCCATACATTTGATTCTGCATTCACATCACACGCAACTAATGCTAAGCAAAGGCCTACATGACCTATTCATGAAACCTCCCCATTTGGAGTGACCATGTTTATCTGAGGTCAGGCTCTCTAGTGGAGTTCTACATTTGTGAGCTACGCAGAGTGAGACTGGACTTTGATGAGCGCAATGAGACAGCATGACTAGAAACTACCAGCTTCATGGGCTTAGAATCAACATCACTGAGCATTAAAGCCACATACTGAGAGGAGCCAGCCATATATGTGTGCTGATTTCATATCTAAGGCCCAATTCCTGTTTATATTCTTGGTTCCTCTGTAAACAAAGACATTTATTTAAACCATAATAGAACAATTATTTCATCTCTCTGTGAGGTGCATTCATCCTTGTGTAACAAAACACTTGATGGATTAGATGAGACAAGGGGGGCGAGAAGGAGAGAAAATAAATACGAGGCAGAAGGTACAAAGAAACGCTTTTAATTCCTATACTGACATCTAGTGGTGACCCACAGGATCTCAACGACCACAGTACCGATTTTCCCTGAGTGTACAGTAAGCTGGCACTGAACACTTGAAAAGGCCCAGTGTCTTAGAAAGCTTAAAGTCAGACCAAACCTTACCAGCACAGAAGGCATTCACATTCTCATCGAACTGAAAGCGAACCACCATGCGGTTATGGTCGATGATGTAGGTCTGACCATCCCAAGCACAGGCCACAACCTCCTCTCTTCCATCACCCTACACACACACACACACACACACACACACACACACACTTGGTTTAGCCCCTTATGACACACTATTTTAACTCAAATCTCAGTAGATGGCAGTAATGACACTATGCTGTAAGCATGTGGTATATCCAGGTGTAATACTATGTGCAGAATAAAGGGATAGTGCAGTATGTAGCAGACAAGTGAGCCACATGGGGCTGCAATACATATCAAAGGATTACTTAACTGAACCAAATGCAAACCCTTTCAGTTTTTGCCTTTTCAGTTGAAAAAATGAAAAAGTATACCTTTTGTAAAAATCTGTTTAGCTTGTCAAGACCATTTTGCTGGTGCTGACAACTTACATTCTCCCCGATTTTATTTGCTTTTCCTGTTCGATCTGAAACATATGTGCACTGCAGATCTGAGCGCTGCAGTCTATTAAGCCTGCTTGGTCTATTAAACACTGCAAAGCAAGAGCCAATGACATTTGATACCATGCGGTCACTAACACGGACATCCACCGTTAGCACAAACAAAATGACAAATTGGGTCTTTTAAAAAGGTCCCGCGCCAGCCTACTTACAGTGAAAAATCCCACGCCAGCCTACTTACAGTGAAAGGTCCCGCGCCAACGTACTTACAGTGACATCCAGTTTCTGCAGGGCAAAGAGCTGGTGGTCCACCTGCATGGACCACAGGAGCTGTTCAGAGCTGTCCATTAACTTCAAGGTACCTACAACAACATTCAGTGGGCAATATACAAACAAAAACAAACAAACAAACAAAATCGCCTCAGTGAGAAAAACCCACATCTCAACATTTTGTATTTTTATGCCATTGTTAAGAAGCACATACACTATGAGACATGTGTGTTATCCTGTGATCGCATGGCCCAATCAGGTCACACACATTTCGTTTCCGGAACAGACTGTAGTAGGATGTGCTTTAAGCTCATTTGTTAGGCACAGATAGTGTTAACGACTTTCTTATTAAACGTATTTGAATATATCATGTTTTCAGTGTTCTACCCATTAAGGGCAATAAACAAACAGTTGAGTCCATTCAGTTATTTATTAGATATGATGCGTATAACAGGGTTTTTTAAATTTTCAAACAAAAAAATAGAAACGTTTTAATGTCTGTGTACATGCGTAAAATCAGATCAACAGATTAACGCTGCGTGTAATAAGGTGGTTTGCCGGGTGCCCACCGGACGAGTGTTCCAGCTAATGCCACTCACCATCTAAAGTGCAGAGAGCGAATAAGCCCCCTTTAGTATCATCGGCCTTCGACCCTAAGGAACCAAATGGCACACTTCAGTTCACAAAACCCCTTACACATTCAACAGCTTTTTTTTTTTTTTTTTTGCAAACTCCGTTCATTATGTATAAACGATGTGAAAGGATGTGTGTACAACCTCTGCTGATGCTGCCTATCAGATGGGTGGACACGTTCTTGTTGTGTATGCGCCCAGTGGTGAGATGAAGAACGACATCCCGGGAGGGCCCTTCTCTGAGGTGGCAACAGCACGTACGTACACACATACACACACGCACGCACGCACACGCACGCACGCACACACACATTCCAGCAACTTGTCATAAATGGCATCTAATAACACACCGTCTACACAGCACAATTCTGCGATACCTGAACAAAATCTACCAACACTGGTCCGACACGCCATGGATTTCTGAACTCCATAACGAGGCAGTTACCTTGTCCTAATCAACAGAACGAGCTTCGGATTCCTGAATGACTCAGCGTCAGTCGAGAGGTGACGCGGCTCCTCTCCGCGCCCTGCTCTCACGCTGCATTGGTTTACTCATCAGGTCACGCATAAGTACAGGAATGAGGTAGCGTTGCCTTGACCTTTCAGGCAAGTCGGCCAGGAACGCCGACTCACGGACGGGCCGGCACCACAAGGGCAGGCTGCCCGAAACGACATTCGGTGCAACTCACCCGGCGGATGCAGCTGAGCTGTCCTCCCCATGGCCTGCAGTGCCCTCTTGTGTCCAAGAACACAGCAGGATGGCGTAGCCACAGCCAGGCTGCGAGACCATGAGCTCAGGCAGGCCGTCTGGCCCTGGGTTCACTGATAAACTGTCCACCTTGACAGAAAGGGGAAAAAAAAAAAAGAAAAAAAAAAGTCAGAAGCAGATTTCAGCACAGTTTCACTACTGACCTCGGCTCATACTACTGAACTAAGCATTTGGAGAACCGCAACATTCCCTCGAGTTTACGCATATATTTTACTTACATATAAAAGGAATAATTAGCATTACATTTTTGTAGATTTTTCCATAAAGAACTATTCTTGTTAACCATTAAGAAACTATATGGTAATCATTTCTTCTGCAGTTGAAAATACATGTCATCAGTTTCAGTAGTAGGGAACTGAGTTGAAGTCTATGGTTTAGTACCTGTCCCTCCAGGAGCCATTTCTTCAACAGGACCAGCTGACCTCCACTCAGGTCAGTGGTATCAGGTGGCTCTTCCCAACGGAACGCTCGCACCACACGGTCAGTGTAGCCCACGACGAGCTCACTGCGACCATCCCCATCTATCAGCACAGCGACGTACACACACGCGTACACGCACACAACCACACATCGATCTGGATTGTCCTTCAGCTTGTTTGTAGTGACTCACCTGACTTCTCAGAGTCGTGCAGCTCTACTCACCAATATCACTGATAAGCATGACTTTGGTGTTGGCAGGGATGTGCTGGGTAAAGCAAGGCCTCTGCTCATCCCAGAACGTCGCCTCCAACTGGCTGGAGGACTCAGCTTTGGCGGCAGCGATGTCAAACAGGTGGAGCCAACCTTCTGCTCCTACCGCAACCACAAGGTTCTACCGCAGACAAACCGCCGGTCAACAACAGGTAGTCGGTCTCGGAGAAATGAAATATGATGGGGAATTTATTAAAATAACTTTTACTATTTAATTCCTGGGTGAAAAAAGAGGATTTACCTTGCCTTTGTTGCAGATGTCTCCTACTCCCACACAAGTCAACTAGTAACAGAACCCAGTTGTGAAAATGTATTAAGCGTTATGTAATCTGAAAGTCACATACTTACAAGGATACTTGAACATTAACACTGACTAGCTGTAGAGAAGTAAACATATACTTTTGCACTATCCCCAGGAATACATACCATTCCCACACATGTTCTAGTGATCCAGGGTTTAGACTCATCATTCTTATAGATGTATAGCTTTCCACTAGTGTCACCAACCACAAGTTCATTCAACTACAGAAAAGATTAAAGCGTTTTGTGTGCACATCATCAAATAGATATTGTCATTTGTCATCTCTGTAATATCAAATGCAACTAAGACCTCTGCGCTCTGCATCGGTGTTGATATATTAAGGTTTCTTAAGATTTTAGTTTAAAAACAGACAACAAAGGCGCAGAACATGCCTCTGCATCACATGCACACCCATTACAACTAGATTCATTTACCGAGTCGTTATCGGCGTCTCCAAGGCAAATGGCATGTGGAAACAGCGTCCCTGCGAAGTCTAGACAAACACGCTGGACAAAACTCAGAGAACGCATTCTGCCGTACTCTCACTGTCTAGCTAGCTAGCTAGTAAATGGCTCTTAAAGCTAGTGGATACTGATACATAGCTCGCCGGTTAAATGACATCCATATGGTATGTTCCCGGATCAATTTAAGCTTTTATACAAACATAACACTGGATCTTTTCACAGACATCTAAGTTAGCGTTTGGCAACGTGTATATCGCTACACTACCGTTGCAGCAATTCGCGGAATATAAACAACAAACCGATAAGGTATTAGAAGTAGTGTGAGCGCAGCTACGATGGCACTTTATCGGAGACCTTTTATTTTTCAAAATAAAGCCCGTGTATGATTAGGCAATAAATCTTACAATTACCAAACAAATCAGTAAAAAACAGCAGTAAAAAATATCAATTTCACCTAAAAAAAGCATTCAATAAATAAAGTTAGAAAATCTGTGTGCTACATTAACATAACATAAGAGCTTTCATGGAGTAATTAAATATAAACGCAGACGACATGCGTACACTGCACATGCGGAAATCACTGATTTCATCTTATGCAGGTACTTCGATATTTATGCAGGTATATTGATATTTACGGAACTGAAAGGATTCCAGCCGATATATTTGCTGCAGCCTATTCACAAAGCACCTCCAGGTGGCAATATATGACAATTTAAATAGAATTCATGTAAGCAGTCTGAGCACTATACTGCATTAACATTTGGCAAAGTAAGATATCCCCACTGGGCTATTCGTCACAATTAATGAATAGTTAAAATGTATTCCAATTTTTTATTTTTTTTTCATCCACACTTTTCGTGATTTGGGAAAAGTGCTTGCTGGGAATGAGCCATTTGCACAGGTAAAAAGAATATACATACTACATTACATGAGTAGTTACAGAAATTGCATGTACTTTAAAAGCTTGGGTACACACGTGAGGTAATGGCACACCTACACAAGAAGTGAATAGAGACTGGTGATGTGACCAGCAGCTCGGTGGAGAAAAATATAACATTATATAAAAGTATTACTAGAAATGCATAGAATCTCATCCCACATGGCAAAGTGGCCATATACTGTGTACAGCTAGGATGTGTGCTTGCATGTCTGTGCGTATGCGCGTGTGTGTATATAACAAGGACAGTGCATGGAAGTTGCTGTAGAACTTTTGAAAATATTCGGATTTCTGTGAATCATTTACATGTTCAGAGCAGTGAAATACAGTACGGCGATGAGCACTGGGGACCCGAGCTAAAGGATTTAGGGAAGTTTATGTGGAAGTCGGGTGTGTATCACCGTACTGCTGTTTGTATTGTTTTCTGGACTCCCTCCTCAGTTCTCGCTTCTTGAATGTCATAATTATCGCCTTGGCAGATGTCCATTTGCAGATACACGAATGTCTCAGACGGGACATTTACCAAACGGAAACATCATATCTGCTGCTGGACATGTGCGTCATCATGAGCTGAGGCCCATAAGCAGGTGATTGTAGGTATAGTCCCAGGATCTCTTTTGAACTGTACCACAAAATCAGTCAGCTGCCACGTGGGGATTTGTGGGGGATTGCTTATGTCACTAATTCATCATCTCCGCAAACGTGTGTGTGTGTGTGTGTGTGTGTGTGTGTGTATGTGTGTGTATATATATATATATATATATATATATATATATATATATATATATATATATATATATATATATATATATATATATATATAGGAAAATAAATATTGGTCTCTTTTGAAATGTTAACCCTTTAAAGTCCTTAGACACTGAAACTCTTGTTTGATATCAGTTGGCCATTTTAAGTTATTTTAAAGGCAGGAGTGGATGTGAACCTTAAATGACATTTGTTTAATTTACATGATTTAATTGGGATTTAATTGGCATTTATTTTACCTGACCTTTATTTAAACATATATAATTATTATTTTCACATATTTCTTTAGTGTATGTCCTGATTTATGAGTATAATATTTCTTTATAATTTTATCTGACATTGCAAGGCTCTGAAAATGAGACAATAAGTTTTAGAGGGGCTTAATAATTAAATAAACAAAAAGCATGTCAGGTCTAATAAATGTCTGCTGTGTGGAATGAGCATCAGTTTTGGAATTAGGTAGCAAGTAATCATTATCTTACATGACTCTCATGCAAATGCATCTGTGCAGGATTCAGCTCCCAGGGAGTCTCTCTGGATAAGTGTTGGGCAAGTGCCATTAATATCAACCCAAGCTAAATGCACAGGTAATGGTTGAAAAACTGGCTGAGATTCTGCTTTTTGTGATAAATGATTAATTTTGTGATTGTTTGTCATTAGCGTTCCTCGGAAGTCCCACCAAAATGTTCTGCTGTAGGGACTTATGAAAATGAGAGGGTGTGAGAACTGGAGCTCCTCCCCCAGGCTGTAGGCCCATCTGCTCCGCCTCCCTCTGCCTGTTGGTGGGGGAGGGTCAGGGTATAAGAGGTCAGAGGTTGCAGACAGTGATCGATTTATTGATGAAGCATCCCAGCCATGCAACAGAGCCATCGCAGCGTGTTAGCGTGTCTGTGTATGTGTGTGTGTGTGTGTGTGTGTGTGTGTGTGTGCGTGTTTACACGCACACTCACGCAAAGGCACCATCAGGCAACAGAATCCCACGCCTCGCTTATCATTGCCTTAACAAGAAGCTGTCCATCTCCCCGTGCCCCCATCCCTATTGTGTCAGTGTGCAGCAGCACAATGAAACTCGGCCCTAATGTGACTCAGCCTTCGAGCTGTCTCTGATAGAGACACCGGGGTAATATTTAATTCTAGTAATGCCTGCCTCTGCTTCTGCTGCAGCCCTCAGGACGTCAGTAAAAGTCTGAAGTCTCTGGTCAGCTGTGACAGAACCCCGCTCTCTGAGTATTAAAGGAGAGAGGAGGTTGAAAAGCTCTCCACTTACCGAAGAACCCGTCCCTGTGAGCCTCGGTGGTACTGCTTCAGCTGTTCTCTGCTGTCTCTCCTTTGAGGGTGGGGAGGACCAGTAAGCCAGGTTTCTATCCAGAGTTTACTGCAGGTAGTTTAACACCTTCCCATACACTCCCTTTTGGCAAAGGATACCACATAATGCTGTTAGATTGAAACCACCTTGACAGGCACCTAGCGTCTGTTTTAGTTAGACGCACATGTGGTGTTCGCCACTGTTCCAACACTGGTCTTACTGTCACAGACAAGACTCAGAAAAACAATATTTAACATCAAAATATTTTCTAAATTTATTCCTCCTGCCCTAACAGGTTCCTCCTGTGCATCTCACCATAATCTATCACTGCTACTCTTTACTGATGGATTAAAACCAAGATGTGCAGAGTAAGGCCACATTCAAAGAATTACAACCCACTCCAGGTTAAGTTGAGGAATGACAAGGATGCTGTCCACACACTGTGTCTTAACTGAAAGGGACAGAGTTCTCTAAAAGAGGCAACTTTGAAATCAGGGTCTGTTCAGTCACACATCCCTTTGGTTGAAAGGAACTAAGGTCAATCAACCCTATGGCAGCTCAGAAAGGACACAGTCACAGAGGACAGAAAAACAGAAGAGTGAAAATATGAGGGCACATGGCGATTAGGCTCCATCTGCTGGGACCTTAGCCATGTATCATTGATATCTGTAAGTAAGCAAGGCATATTCATGACCAGTGGTCACACAAAGATTTCTTTGGCTCCCTCTGTCTTTCTCAAATGTAGGCCATCCTTCTCGTGTTAAAAGCGAGGCAGGGAAGTACTGATCCATCTAATGTAGTGACTGTGGGATTATCTAGAAGCGCGCGCGCACACACACACACACACACACACACACACACACACACACACACACACACGCACGCAAACTACAGAGACACTGCATTGATTAGCACACATAAGCTGGATATTGGCGACCACAACAGCAGGGCATATGCTTAGAGGAGAGAGGGAACATGAGAGGGAGAATGGGGAGGAAACCGAGCACAAAACAAGCCTTCAGTGTTCATTCAAAGTGAATCTCGGGTATTCATCAAAAACGCATTCTTCACTTTTTTTTTTTCTCCACCATTTTAGCAGCAAGACAGAAAAAAATATCAAGGTTAGATGCTGGCATCAGGGATTAACAGTTTTTTTCTTGCAGTAGGGACGGTTTTTGAAAATTGAACAAACTTCAAGATTTGCGCCCGTTTTGGTAATATAGTACTGTGTTAGATGAATATTCAGAGGTGTGTTTCTACATGCGTCTGTGTGTGTGTGTGTGTGTGTGTGTGTGTGTGTGTGTGTGTGTGTGTGTGTGTGTGTGTGTGTGTGTGTGTCTCAATGATTCGCCTGAGCACAGGAGAGCACCATATGTTGCATGATGCATGAGTCCATCCCTTGTCTCAAAATCACTCAGTCTAACAGATACACACGACTCAGATCTTGATCTGGAGAGTTAAAAGAGAAATATGTGTACTTAGTATACTTACAGATCCGGAACCAGTCATTAATTCAGATCTTATGGGCTAAGATCAAAGTATAAAAAGACTGTATATCTTGCCTTTGTGGTATTTTCTAACTTAATTATTTATACTGAAAAGATTTTACTTTACATAACACTCATTTTGACTAAACTATGTTTAACATACAGATAAATGGGTCTTCGGCTCCATATAAACAGTGCTGATGGGAGAAGCAGGACTGGTCAGGCTGCAGGGCAGTCTAACAGGTTGTCACGAGAACTGGCTAAACCAGAGCTGGTGAGTCTCTGGAGGGGGGCAGGTTGGCGAGATGTGCTATTATATTCTGACAGTCCTCATTGACACAGATGTGTTTGTGTGTGTGAGTGAGTGCGTGTGAGAGTCTGTGGTAAAAGGAGTCTCCAAAGAAAGTGCACGCTGCCTGACAACTGGCCTCTCATTGGCTGACACTGGGAGGCTTTTAACCAATCATACATTCCTGATTGAGGTATTTAAAAAAAAAAAAAAAAGAAAGAAAGAAAACTATAGTGAATAAATAAATGGGACGAAGAGAGCTGTGAAGTTGTGCTGATATTTCAGCTAAGCTTTTAAGAAGAAAAACAAACAAAAAGCTTCTAGATTGTACATTTTCTGTCAGTGAATAACTTATTTTTTCTTAAAAACATATTGAGCATTGTAAAAAAACACAAAACAGGAAGAACTGCAAAACCTCCTCCCCTCTCGCTTTCGCTTTAGATTTTAAATTGTAGAAAGAATAAAACATATAATAACAACTTAAACAGATTTCTGTGTGTGTGTGTGTGTGTGTGTGTGTGAGTGTGAGTGAGTGTGTGTGTGAGTGTGTGTGTGTGAGTGTGTGTGTGTGAGTGTGTGTGTGTGAGTGTGTGTGTGTGTGTGTGTGTGAGTGTGTGTGTGTGTGTGAGTGTGAGTGTGTGTGTGTGTGTGTGTGTGAGTGTGAGTGTGTGGGTGTGTGCGTGCATGTGTGTGATACCCTGTAATTAGCAGTAAACCCATTGGACAGAACATTGTGAGGACGCTGTGTGCAAATGCATTATGCAGTTCACCATACACAGAGAGGCTGTTCATTACATGCATATACCCCCCCCCCCCCCCACCCGCCCAAACTCACACACACCATTCAGACCAGCCTTTTCTTGATCGCCACTTTCTTCACACAACCAGATAAAATGCTTTGCTGCACAAAAATAAAATAGAGAATAAAGTAGCACAGACTGGCTCTTCGCTTTCCGTTTCCCCTATTTAAAAAAAGAGACCTGTTCATATAGCTGGCAGACATTCAGACCTTTTTCGTCCCTGAATTCTGTGCGCTTCTGTTTGCTTTGATTCATATCAGTGGTAATAAAGTGTGTATTACAGCCCCAGTACATGTAGGCTTTTAGGTTGAGGCGCTGATGATGCAGATTGTACAACCAGAGCAGCTATTTCTGTCAGTTAGATATTCACAAGCCCCTGTGCTTTTATGTTGACATGTCTAATCATACAAGTTGATGATTAACATGGTACAGCCTTGGTTACAGTGTAACATTAGAAAAAGCACCAACATTTCCCCAAACTGTAAATGGTTTTCCAGAGAGACTGTACCAGCCATTTTTACCTGTATTTGTGGGTGGGTTTGTGGATCAATTTTTAAATGTTGTTTTTAAACTATACACCTACTACATGTTAAACACAGAGATGACGTGTTCTGGACATAGACCACCCATGGCTAACATAAGATCTGTGGAATTTCTGGTGCCAGACACAATAATCCAGTTCTTTGAATGGATTAAAGTAGATTTTCTGGGCATTGTCTCACATCGTAATCCTCCTTCTGATCCGCGGGCGCACAGCAATAAACAAACGATAAAGAAATAAACGATAGCCCAAAAAGTAGTGCACGTGTGCGCCGTTATATGGCATTACCTGGAGATTGTTGAAGCATACGTGTGTTGAAAGGTCCCTACAATATGGTAATGATATTTGTCTCACCACCAGCGCCGTGGAAGCTTCAATTACAGGCCGACATAACATCTGTAATTATGCAGTAAGATAGAAAAGGACTCTTTAGGGTAACGACTAACTGCATGCTCATGGGTCTGAAGCAACAAGTATCCTTCTCCTCCACAGGAAAAGAGAGCACGGCATCCACCCAGACCATTCACCCTCTGCATGCTTTTCTACCTAAGCAGCAAGTTTGGCAAACAAACTTTTGGTGAAGCCACCCTAGCGTTGCAGTTTCTGGCTGAGCAGCAATGTATTAACTTTTAGCTATCCATTAACCTTTGTCCATGTTGATTTTTGAAGAGCAGTCAGTGAGGTCTCACGTCCTTCCAGGTCATTGCAGCCACACCTGGTTAATTCTCTGTGTGTGTGTGTGTGTGTGTGTGTGTGTGTGTGTGTGTGTGTGTGTGTGTGTGTTTGCGTGTACACACATATGAATTCAGGAAGCTGCCTGCTCCTGATGGAACAAATTAATTTAACACACAGATGGTGCGAACAGCCTCTGAGTTTCAGGAGCAGACTCACCAGGGAAATCTGCTTGCATGGTAACACGGTTTTGGAGGATTTTGGCATTCTTTCCAGAACCCTGGTAGTTTGGAGGGTTGACTGTTGCTCTGGTTTAGTGTCAGGCAGCAGACAGGGTACAGGCCCTAGGGCTAGCAATGCCACCGTGAATCACAGAGAACAGCTCAGATACTGGCCTCTTATACTGAGCTGGACCATGTATTACCACTTGACCTAGATTCTCACAGCGGATACTCTACACACATGTATACACAATTTATGAATAAGAACCTTGGAAACATGCAATAAAGCACAAGCAAACTTACCACTGGATAATAACACACGGCTCACTGGGTTAAAAAACAAAAACAAAACAAAACACTTGCTGTGTAAATAGTGGATCCATGGGTTTCAAAGTATTAGGTGAATTTTTTACAGTTCACTCAATTGATTAAGCCAAAGGCAAATAAAACAGCTCTTTACTTTATACCATCAAGAACTGGTGAAAAAAGGACAAATTCAACTCTTATTTTGTAACCTTTCTTACTACAGAAATAGAGTTCAAATCCTTTCCCATGAAGGACCACACGGTGCTATTCTTGCTCAGCGCTAGAAAATCAGCAAACAGCTCCAGTTTTCATAAACTCCTACATCACTCTGAGGCTTGCTGCGACGCTCCTGAGTGGGCTGCTTGAAAGCGGAAAAGACTGGAGCGTTAATACCAGGCCACGGACGGGTAAATATGGCGTCAACACATCCTGCTCGGCTAACTGACAGTGATGTAGCAGTGTATCAGGTTAGGGTCGGGCACACGCAGCGCCACAGTCCTGCTGAACCGAGCAGGACTTTCTCTACCACACCTCATGGCTGAAGGATCTACCTAGGAAGAGAGCGAAGGTTAAGCTAGGGCCTTAGTGATTAACAGTAGACCATATGTTGCAGGCTAGTAACGATGGGCAAATATATGCAAAAGGTGCACCAGTTTTCACCCATTTGTGAGGTGTTCTGAGTCCGGGCTTTTCCTTTACGCCACACCCGGATCCTCTGAGTTCATTCCAGCTACACCGAGTGTCTGAGACTGTAAACTAACTGATAAAGTAAACTGGCATCGTAGTGGCAGCACAGTGCCCACATTGGCAAGAGCCGTGTGGTCCAGGTATGGGTGTGGACCACACTCAGCAATGATGGCATGTTTACAGACCAAAAACATGTACGCTTGCTGATTGGATATGTTCGGCCTGAACGTTTGATTATTCAAGCGGCTGCTGAAGCACTGATGTGTAGCCTACGTCTGATTCACATGGACAAAAAGTCAACATGGCTAAAACTATGATCTAGGTCAGCAATTACAGACTGTAAACGCTGCTGAACAAAAATTTGATCATGCAATCTAAAGAGATTTATTTTTATTTTCATTTCTTCTTCAATGAAAACTATTATCCAGAAACAGCTAGATAATTCGCTACTTTCTAAATCATGTGGTTGTGCACAAACATATAGTGGCATTGATTTTGTAAGTTTGCTGGCTCATTAGATGGTAAGTTAATATTTCGCCTTCAAAACTCAATTGTATAATTCATTAATCACCTTACATTAGCTGACTAGCATAGTAGTACTGCAGGGCTGCAGTGTGTTAATACAAACTTTAGCATTAAAAAAGTTGCAATAAACCATACATAAAAATTCTAGCTATCTAGCTTCACTATCTGACTTTATTTAATTTGGGGTATCATAAAGTTGATCATAATGTCTAGTTTAAATGTTTGTAGACAAAACAAACCAAAAAGGCACACTGTTCCTCAGCCAGCTAGTGACTATAAACAATGTTTCAGTTTACCAAATGTAATTTTGATGCCTCAAATGTGAGTGATTGGGGGAGTTTTTTTTTATAACATGACACATGTAGAACTGTTTGTATTTTACATGTAGAAGTATTGTAGCATTATTTACATGACACTATTTTTCCATTTATAGCTACTAATTAGCTACTAATGTTAAGGTACATTCTAAACATTTAACTGCCTTAATATTTATTTGACAAACCAATACAGTGAACTGGTTTGTATGCACCTATAACTCTTAATGGCTGCTCCTGATTTTTCTGGTGTTAATTCTAGTCATGGCCTGTATTTAAGGTTAGTGTGGGGCCAAACATGGGCCCTCATGCTTTATTGTATGTGGGATTGGAAAGGGCCGAGACTTGGGAGTTACGGACCACGTACAGGCAAACTTTTGGAAGAATTGCTGGATGACATTCTGTACCATCACCTGGCCTAATCTGGCAAACTGATCTGGGCCATGTTTGGGGCCATCACTGCACAGCATGTGTGGGCCACTGCTTGGACAGAAAGAAAAAACCCGAACTTTGCTTGGGATGATACAGCTGAGAAAGTGTGGTAGAACTGAGGAAAGCCTTACTGACAGGAAGGAAATCCAGGGATGATATCCAGAGTGAATGAGCAAGTCTGGTGAGCAATGCTGGATGCTGGAATGCTTGAGCATATGGTCATCAGACAGTCATCGGGAACAAATGTGGAATCACGGTGGGGAGTAATAACCATTTATACATGTGAAGAGGAATTCAGCTGCATGTGTGGGCATTTGTACACGCATCTATAAGTGCATGAGGGAAGTGAAATAAGAACATGAAGAAGCAAATGATCTACTATCCATCTTGCAGAGAAATTGATTCAGTACTCTGTAATGAGGCTGAACCAAGGCTGCTAAATGAAAAATGTCATGGCTTCTTATGAAAGCCTTCTATCCCTCTTTCTAAATTCTCTTTTTCTCTTTCTCTTTCTCTCCCTCACATGTACACAGACACACACACACACGCACACGCACACACACACACACACGCACACACACACGCACGCACACACACACGCACACACACACGCACACATACGCACACACACACACGCACGCGCACACACACACACACACACGCACACACACACACGCACACATACGCACACACACACACACACGCACACACACACACACACACACACACACACGCACACACACACACACACACCCTATCTCAAGTAGAAACAAATTTACACTCACACACACTGCCGCATGTGTGTGTGTGTGTGTGTGAGTAAAGCAGGAAAACAAACTTTTCTATTGCTCCAGTTTTACTGTGTTTTCCTTTTTGCTGCCTTTGTGCCACTATAGAATAGTGCTGAATAGGGTGACACACACAGAAGAATTAAGGAACAGTACCAAACATGTAATGGGAGAAAATATCTCAGAGCAGCGCTAGTAAACTGGCTCTCCTGCCTTCGGGGAGTCTGATGGATATCACTCCACGGAAACCATATTTCTAGCAACCTTATTTTTGTCCTGCCGCTTTATCTTTCTGTTAAGACTGTGTGTGTGCATTTGCTGCAGGAACACCACTGGGACCACACCTAGATTAGCATGTCAAGCATGTCCCGTGAAGACTGGAACACTCGAGATCTATTTAACTCAACTACTCTAAACTCGTTTACCCGTTCCAAACGGAATGTCACCTACTAAGACAATGAGATGGAATTTGAAAAATAAATTAATAATGTCTTTAATTGCTATGTGTGTGTGTGTGTGTGTGTGTGTGAGAGAGAGAGAGAGAGAGTGTGTGTGTGTGAGCGAGAGAGAGAGTGTGTGTGTGTGAGCGAGAGAGAGTGAGTGTGTGAGCGAGCGAGAGAGAGAGAGTGTGTGTGTGTGTGAGCGAGAGAGAGAGAGTGTGTGTGTGTGTGAGCGAGAGAGAGAGAGTGTGTGTGTGAGCGAGAGAGAGAGTGTGTGTGTGTGTGAGCGAGAGAGAGCAAGAGAGAGAGAGAGAGAGCGTGTGTGTGAGCGAGAGAGAGAGAGAGAGAGAGAGAGAGAGAGAGAGAGAGAGAGAGAGAGAGAGAGAGAATAGGTGGGTGTATTTAGTCTCCTTAGCCTTTCGTTAAGTTTATGTTAATATGACCATACTTTGAATAACGTTCGCCACTGTCTACAAGCTGGTAAAAGAGACTTCACTTCTTTTGTCAATTCACATCTTACATTTCTTCAATACGAATCTAACATTTTATTCGAAGTTTAAAAAGCAAAACAACAGAAACTACCTGGGGGCAGTTCTACATGCACCATTACTGTCAGGTAAACATCTCATTTGAGCATTCCAGCCTAGCTTTTAAACTAAGCTTTTATTGACTGTGATTCCGTTTAACAACAGTAACCCTGATAAGACTGTGTGGGCTGCTCTTGTGGGTTCTATGATCTGCTAAGAAAACTGATCCTACATCAATATTTCAAATCTGAGATTCTATATAAGTCCAGGCCCAGGTGTGTATTTAATTACCTTATATGGGCCATCTGTTTTATCATCTCAACCAGTACAGTCAACGCTTCATACACACATACGCTCACTCACAAACGCACATACTGTCTGTTTTGGTTTACAAACCATCCCTGCTAACAGCATTTCAGAGTTATTTTCATCCATGTACCTCTGGCTTATGCAGCCAGACACCCACCCGGCTTGACCGCCTGCCTGACCGTCTACCCATCCCGCCCACATGGCCACCCACCCGCCTGAATACGCCCGCCCGCCTGCCCGCCCGCCCACCTGCTTGACCACCTGCCTGTTCACCCACCCTCACACCCACCTGACCGCCTGCCCGGCCACCTGCCTGAGCATAAGCCTGCCCACATAACAGCCTGCTCAACTGCCTGCCTACAACACACTTCCTCAGATATTGAGGCCACGATGCTTGTGACTGCTTGCGATGTGAGCTTTGGATACGGCCGCATCTTTCAAGCTTTCCCAGAGATCAGTGGATCCCCTCATGTGTTTAGGTGCAACATATTAAAGCAAAAAAAACAAACAGCTCCAGAAGGTAAGAGCACCCATGCAGCACTGTGTGTTTGTATTCCATCAAATGCACAATAATATCACTTATGTAATCAGTGCCAGCAAACAGTTTCATCCTGAAGTCATGCTGAACAGTATATTAGAGTTCTGTTTTAACCCAGAAAACATGCTTCAAGCAGCAGAGCAAATGGACATGTGTGTATTTTAAAGCATTCAAGTGAAATACAGTTTTCCTCTTGACTTATTGATATAATATCAGTTTATACCACACTACAGACTATAGACACAGCAAATTACTGTACAAAGTTACTGCAAATTAAGTCTGTACAAATACTAAATAAAAAAATATGGCAAAGTAACTAGTGGTCATGTAACCTGCATACAAATGAATAGGTTGTCTTCAAACGAGTGAGCCTGTTGCCTAAGTATGCTTTAGAATTGCTATTTGGGTAGAATAAGGATATATGTGTGTACATGGCTTGAACCAGCTAGTCAAATTAGGTCAGCCACAGCTATTGTAAACAGCCATATCAGTCAGAAGATGATGCTGGCCTTAGAGGTGTGTGGGTGCCTTTGAAAGTATTATCTGCATGTCCCAGTAACACGAGTCCTGGTCTCCAGAAACATGCTGCCTGTCAGCGAGATTTGGGAAGGTAATTCCAGACATCCAAAGTTCCTCTTTTCAGCGTCAAAGGTGCCACAGAGGGAAACAATTTGATACGCTGAAATTACAAATATGAATGTTCCCACAGATACATATTTTACTGTTAAAAATGCACAAAAGTTTTCAAAATGGGAACTCTTATTATAATCACTAGTGCCTTTACTATTCATTGCATGTTGGTTTACTTTAGGCATGCCTTTATGGTATGTTCATGAGTCTCCTTATGTTTATTTCAGAGGTTGGTTTCAAGCTCTAAAGATTCTGGGTATGCATAAAGACAGTTTAAATATGACCCTTGGTTTCAGCCATTCCAGATGAATAACACTAGAAACAGAGATAAAACTAGAGCCAGAAAAAAAATGGTGTAAAACAAACAAACCAATTTAAAGCTATTTTCATGTAAATTGTTCTATAATTCTCCTGTAGTAAAGAAATGCTCTTTAATCCTCAAAGACAAGCCAAGTGTAATTTAAAAAGTCTGGTTATTCCACCAAATCTTTAAAACATTAGTACTGTGTTGTCTGAAAATACTGCATGTTTTTTTTTATATATATATTTTGACCAGTTGTCATGTTCTACAAGTAAATGCTGTAAATTATATTATTTATATTTGGACTTCAGGAGGAATGTCAATAGAACAGCCAGTTCTTGAAGATGATGTGCAGGAAAAATGGGCAAACGTAAGAATCTCGGCAACTTTGACAAGGGCCAAATTGTGATGGACTGATGATCAGAGCATCTCCAAAATGGCAGGTCTTGTTGGGCGTTTAGTACACACCAAAAAGGTCCAAGAAAGGACAGCCAGTGAACCAGTGACAAGGTCATGGATTCCCAAGGCTCATTGATGTGCATTGGAATCAAAGTCCAGCCCTTCTGGCCCCGGTCCCACAGAAGAGCTACTGTAATCCCACAGAAGAGTTACTGTAATCCTATAGAAGACCTACTGTAATCCCACAGAAGAGCTATTGTAATCCCATAGAAGACCTACTGTAATCCCACAGAAGAGCTACTGTAATCCCATAGAAGAGCTACTGTAATCCCACAGAAGAGCTACTGTAGCAGAAATTGCTGAGAAAGCTCATGCTGGCTGGAAGGTGTCAGAACACACTGTGCATCGCAGCTTGCTGCGTATGGGACTGCGTATCCACAGACCAGTCAGAGTGCCCTTGCCAAGCCCCGACCTCCAACAGAAGTGCCTACAATGGGCACGTGAGCGTCGGAACTGGACCACGGACCAGTGGAAGAGTGTGACCTGCTCTGATGAATTTGGTTTTCTTTTACATCACATGGATGGCCAGGTGCATGTGAATCACTCAGTTGCAGAAGAGATGGCACCAGGATGCACTATGGGAAGAAGTTAAGACAGCAGAGGCAGGGTGGTGCCCTGGGAAACCTTGGGTCCTGGCATTCATGTGGATGTTAGTTTGACAGGTTCCACCTACCTATCTCTGATACCTGTCAATGGGTATCAAAGGACCCAGCTCGTGCCAACAAAACACTCCCCCCACACTTTTACTCCACCGCTACCAGCCTGAACTGTTGACCCTTCACAGGAAGGGCCCATCAATTCATGCTGCTTGTGCCAAATTCTACCCTCCCATCAGCATGGTGCAACAGAAATCTCTTCTTATCTGACCATGAATTGTTTTTCCACTGCTCATTGATCCCATTTTTGCCCAACAGACTCTTGCCTTTCTCTTTCCCCAAGACAACAATGGCTCCCGAACAGGTTATTTGCTGTTAGAGCCCATTTGTGCTGAGGAATGACAAGATGTGCACGCCCCGGCATTGTACTGCGCTGCAGTTTGCTTGGCTGTGCGCCGCTTGTTCGTCAGAATGATTCGAGACATCCTCCTGTGCCCCCTTTCACTATCAAGCTGTTTACGTCTGCAGGGTTCTCTTTTCTCTGTACGCTTTTTCTCGATCACACCTCTCTCGGTGTACTTCTGACATCATCGCACGAGAAAACCCCAAAAGGCTGGCGGTTTTTGAAATGCTTGCCCCGGCTAGTCTAGCACCGATGACCATGCCTCGTTCAAAGTCTCAGATTGCTCTATGTTCACATTGTAATGTGGTTTCATACTGCAACTGATCCCCAGAAAACTTACTTACATGACTTTATGCTGCATTCTGGGGTCGCATCATTTCCATACAGGGAAGCCTGAATCGTGAAAGGGCAGGTCTTGTGGCCTGTGTGTGTGTGTGTGTGTGTGTGTATACACACACACACACACACACACACACACACACACACACACACACACACATATATATATTCAGACCCCTTGTTGTACATTTTTTTCTGTTGTTTTTATTTTGTTTTTAGAGTGTTTACAAATTCAACAAACTTTATGAGGACTAACAGAAAAGCTAGACGTGTTTTAAGACATCAGCTCGAAGTCACTAGATAAAATTATTTCTCTCTCACTCTCTCCCTTGGACCAAATGTCAGTAAATTCAGAAACTCCACATACTTTCCCCTCTTATGTAACCACATCAATGCAGCCACAACAGCAGTTGCCCCATCCGAGCACGTTACGCTGGTCACACCAGGGTTTGTGCAGTGCATGCCCTCTCAGGGCAAGGGTTCTCATGTGGTGAGAACTGTGTGTACCTTTGGCTGTTGTCATGTCATCTTGTATAACCCTTGCTGATTTGTTTATTAAAACACTTACGTTGCTTTCCCAATAGTTCTTCTGACTTCCTGGGTGCAGAATATGATTTCACAATTGAGCCCTTGTAATGAAAAGCCATATATCAGCCATTTCCCCTTTTTGTGTAATCAATTATTTTAGTTTTTTTGGGTTTTTTTACATTAAAATTCTAAATATGCTTTATTTACACTTAACTTACTTCATTCATTTGGGCATTTAAAAACAAAACTTGCGATAATGCAAGTTTTGTTGCAAGGGCTCAACTGCAGCAGTGTGATAAGTGTTTGTACTGACTGCTTATCTGAGTATATTATTCAACCATGGCACCTTTCTGCTGGGTAAAATTGACAAACATGCATTCTTCTTGTCCATGAGTTGGTGTAATTTAGTTTTTACTGAGTGACATTTTTCATCAGTACACTAAAGCCCTGTTACTCTTATTGTACTATAATGAGGAAGTGGGTAACTCCGCTGAGAGCTGATGGATAAGGTTTAGGTAGGCCGTTATCTGATCTATGTTCACACGAGAATGTGACACCTGTGGGTTTGATGCAGCTTTCCTGTGGGATCGGGGGAAACTGCAGATAATATAGACATCTCTCGCACGTGCAACCCATTTCATATTGAAGAGACACCTCTTACTGTTGGGTAATCCCAGACTTCTAATACAAGGCATTCAGATAAAATGGATTTAACTCGATTGCTGCCAAATGGCTAGAGCAGAGTTACTGAGGCCAGACAAGATAAAGGGGACTGGAAAAGAACTGTACTAAAGGGGAACATCCAGACTACATATTTTGGAACATTTTTACATATTCCTGCACAAATCATCCCCGTCATTCAACAATGGAAATGCTTCTCACCATCCAATTCTCAGTTCGCAAGTCTAACCTAAAGTTACTTCCTGTTACTAGGACTCAATGTCCTAAACAATTGAATAAAAATATAAATTATTACTAATGTGTAGTTGTTGTATAAGCGATCAACAGATCTATATGACACGGCTCATATGGAACAGAAGGCCCAGATTCAGGGATTAGACAATCCAGGCATTTGTGTTTGCAATTACTTGATTGAAACATGGAATAATTCATGTTTTACCACAGTAACACATATTGATTCTTTGAATTATGTCTGGCTAACTAAGTACCTTATGATGTTATGTGGTCAGCTCATGCTTGACTCTTATACGCTTACTGACATATACTCAGTAGGTATGACAGCATATACTCAACTGTAGGACAAACTGATTATAGTGATAACGATGGCAGACTAATGTAGCCTAAAACTTCACTGGCTTGTAAAATAACGAGTAAGTAACATAAAATTGATAATTATTTGTATTCTCAACACTTCCCTTGCCACGGCCTATCCAGCTAACCAAAGGTTATCTGAGCCATTGGATCAGCTACTGCATTAGTTTACCACTTTGAGTACAATGTCCTAATGCCTGAGCAGAAAACATAAGCTGCTTGCTTGCTTATGCTGAGTGGGTGGAAACTCCAGTATGTACATATGTGAGTCTATAAAACGTTTTTATCCAAAGCTGATTTTGCTCTCAATTAGACAGAATATGAGGCTTTCTTCTTTCACCATTACCATTTGTACTATATAGTTGGTGGTTGTGTTTATTAACTGACAAATAAGTAAAACTGGTTATGTAATACCATCCAGTGTGTGTAGGCCCATATGCTTAGAACCAGCGCTGGCAAAACCCAAAATAGTCAGGGAGTTTGCCTTGAACCTGGACTGACATGGACTGATACACTGGCGCTGAACATCACTGAGCGCTTAAGATACGGTCTAGACCTTATGGACCTAAAATAACACAGGACATGCAGCCTTGCCCAGCAAGAGCTTGTATCACTCACACCTCCTAAAAGTGTCTCCTGGCGTCGTGGGCCGGAAATAGAGCTCTTGCCCTTTATGACCTTGGAACAGGTGCCAGAGCTTATCAGCAGCTGTAAGATTCTCAGCTTGCCTACAGACCTTTATAACAGGACGGCACAGAGAACAAACTCAAACACAATCTCCATGAGATGTAGAATGGCTGTACTGGAAGAGAAGACTGAATCCTTTGAAAGTGTCAACTCATAAGGTGCATCATAAGGTCAGAAATACATAGACGTGTCCTTTAAAACATGTGCACATGAGTACTGATCAGCATTCATAATGTAGAAGGCCATTACAGCCTTTGCCAGTGTTATGTAATTAGACGAGCAGTTCTGAACTGAGCCTCATATACAAAGCACAGTCCAAAGGACTTGACTGAAATTTGTTAGGCAATTTTATAGGTTATATTAGACCTTTAGAGTACACTGCATCCCTGTCTCTCTCTCTCTCAGGATTACACAAATCCCCAGCACATCCATGGCTACAGAGCTTGGATTTCATGTCACCTTTTAAACGCCTCGGGATCTTTTGCTTAGACTCTGGGTAGCCAAATGTTCGTGCCCAGTCGGGAATGCTGAGTAAGGAGAGTTGCTTTTCCCTAGACGTTGTAGAAAAGGGACCAAGTGGAGTCATAAAATGGTCCCATAAAATGACTCTCGTTACGCTTTGTTGTATTAGATAGGTACTGATACCGTACACTTCAGTATCAGTACATATTAGTGTATTTCTAGGAGGTGGCTCTCAAAAGGGTAGTTAGGACCATCGATGTTTTTTTTTAATTAAAATGTATTGCCGGCACACGTTACAAAACCCAAAATACTATGACAAAACAAAGTAATAATAATAATAGTTGAATTATTATCAAAAGTGTCTATTAACACTGAGTTACACTTTACAACTTTGCAGCAACAACAAAAAAAGAAAATGAGCCAAGAGGAGGCAGGGTGTTGGTGTTGGAAGGAGAGACAGCTTTTAAACTGAGATTTGAAACTGGGCAGAGAAGAATGTTCACAGAGATATTGTAGGATGGAATTCCTGTCCACAGTATGAGCCCATGGTACTGGCCAATGATGGGACCCTGGCAGCAGAGTTTAAAGGTTATTAGGGTTTTTTTTCTCCAATATACCATTAAAGAGAGAATTTCCTGAGTCCAGGTGCAATGAAACCATACACCAGAGGAGTATCGCTCAGGCTGAGAAGGGGTCCAAGTTGGCGATATTACAGAACTGAAGAAAATGCTGTTAGTTACTGACTTAATTTGGGTCAAAGGAAATGCTGGATTTAAAAAAAAAAAAAAGGCTAGATGAGTATTTAACAGATATTATCTACATCAGAGGAGTATTTGGGGTCTCTAATAGGGAGAGTTTTCTCTATTTTGTTTGGATTTAGATCATAGTTAATGAGGGGGTAGAGCTGTGTTTGAACCTAGAGCTAACTTACAAATGAAAACCATGGTGCCAAATTATGTAACCTAGAGGGAAAATAAGTATAATAAAGAATAAGGCACCAAGATCCTTGTGGGATTCCTTGTGTAACAAGTGCAGTAGGACACATCAGTAGTTACATAACAGATAAGGTGCACGTTTAGCTCACCTGGTAAGGCAGGTAGTGCAGGATGCTAGCAACCAAGGTCATCGGTTTGTTTCCCAGGGAGCACACCGTCATACTGATAAATGTGTAACTAGAACAATTCTGGAAGTAAAGCTGGAAGGCAGAAGAGAATATTATGGTTCAGTGTTTAGTCTGCCCTAAGTCAAGAATAAGCGTACTGAGTATAAGAGTACTGTGGGCACCAGGAAGGAGGAGGCCAGGGGCTTTTTCAGTGCTTCACAAAGAACAGATTCTCGAGTGGGAAGACTCCAAATGGCTGTGGGTGACATGGTAAACAGTTGGTGACCTCAGTATTGACTTGCATTGATTCCAACAATTTGGGAGATTGGTCTTTATTAATTAGAGAGTTCTAAAGGACAGATGAAGGCTGAGGGCAGCAACCACACACAGGTTCCCCAGGCAGTAAACATATGCGCTGATCACCAGACCAAAGAGCCAGCTCTCAGGCACAACAGGCGGAACACACAGTCACCTTCCTGAGTGAAGGTCTCCGCAACAATACCCTCTCCCTCAGGGGGTAACAGTCTCCATAATAAGAGTGAAAGCCAAGTTTCTTCAAAATTGGTGTGTCTACAGCAGATATAAGGTGGAGAGACTGGGTTTAAGATCATTGGCTGATATAAGATCAACACTGATTTAGACTTTTGTTCTGTGGCACATTATTGGCAAGATAATCTCTTAACTAGGGGAAATAATTAATTAATCTTAAACACCCCCCACTGTATAGATATATTACCTACTAGCCTAGCTGATATTAGCCTGCTGGGGAACGCTGAGAAGACTGAATCTTCTTTATTCTCCCGCTTTCACATTAAACCCATTACATCCAAATGTCTACACCGTATATACATACAGCTGGAGCAGTTTTCCATCACAAGTGAAGGACGTCCTAAATGCCAGAAGGGGGGTGGGGGAAACACGGCGCATTCGGCCTCTTTGGGTGCGATATGTGATTCAACATTCACAGCGAGACAGAGAGGGAGCACAGACAACAACAAGCCCCCAAAGACTGGCATCCTTTTGCACTGTCACCGTAGCAACATACCAGAGACCTGTCACATTTACAAAAGCCAGTATAGTCTCTTCCACAGGCAGGCCTGGCAGTCCACCCCAATATAGTCTATTGCATAAAATAACAATTGCAATTCATAAATCACACACACACAAACGCACATGTACAGCACACACACCCACAGAGCCCACTGCTCATAGCTCACACATTACACAATAATGTGTACGGTATGCTGTACTACCGACATACACTTGTCAGCTATCCCTTCAGATCAGCTGGCTTTCCATAAAGTCTCATTGAAATCACAGTTGCTGTTTTTTATTTATGGCTCAAAGAGAATCACAAGAAGAATAGCGCTTGTTGCACCCTAATGTTTGGTTATGTTGAGAACCAGGGTAAATATGTTGCACAAGGCTGTGAACTGCAGATATCGGAATGCACTTTCAGTATTGTATTTGTATTCTGGATATGTGCCCTGAAGTGTATATTTGGTCAGGTCGACCTTGTATACTACAGTGTGTTTAAAACCTTGAAAGGGTAGTACAGTTTTTCTTTAGTACATATTGCTATTGAACACTGGCACACTCTGAAATAGGGTCCTTCTGATAGTGTCAGTGGTGCAAAACATTTTATTAGACCTGACTTTTTTGCAAACTGTGCACAATGTTTTTAAGTTCAGTTTTTAAGCATCATTTTCATGAGAAACTCATGCCATATATTGGCAAGTAGAAAATGCATACATTTGGGAATCGGTGTCAAATCTCTTAGCAAGGCAAACACTGAAGAGCTTTTCTCTGAACTTCTGTATCAGTGCTGTTATACAAAAGGGCAGAGTCTGGTGTGTTTAAAAGGTATAAGATATTTATATCTGATTTTTATACTATGAAGTAATGCTTCAAGTGGATAGATGTGTCATATCTACATAAAGACAGAACGGTTTAGCCTGCCAGCCAGGGTTCATCAAGATTACACACATCTAAATGACAGTCATTTACTCTAACAGGAAAGCAACGGTAATTATTCGGAAAGGCTGCTGGGGCTGACAGCTGAACAATGCAAGAAAAGCTATTGCAAATAGTGTGAGAGGATGAGAAGGCAGAGTTAAAGGGGGAAGATGAGGTAGAGTAGAACTAAGGGGGCAAACAGGATCAAAGTAGTTAAAAAGTCTATTAAACGTCTGAACATTAAAGGCAGGTCAATGTGTGCTAATGGTAACCTCCAAAATCTAAGATTTAAAGTTGAAAATATCCAGTCATTTCAGTTATTTTGCACTTCTGTTTTATGTCTTGCACTTCATTTCATGTCATATTTTTTCTTTCAAATTTCTTATGTAATACAACATTGTTTCCATTTTATATTCAACATAATCCTATATTTTTCCCTTTTGCGTCTATGACTGTGGTCCACATTACTGTCCAGCCCTATATCACCTCAGCTGGTGATAGAAGCATACTGGTCGCTACAGAACTCTAGTCAAGGAGAACAAAGTCGTTAAATGGATCTCAGATTGTTTACTTCATCATAAAGCAGCTTTTTTTTCCCCGCCGGAAGCTTTAGGGCCCGCCGCAAATTGTAGGCCCCGGGTCCGGACCACAAAACCATGTCAGTACTTCACCAGTGAATAATGCCTACTTCAAAATGGGGAGGGGGTTGGCATCGTAGAGAGGGCTCAGATCTAGAATATGTAGGTCTAATGTTCACCAACACATCTCCGTCTTTCCCTGCATGGAGACTCAGCAGCCGCCATGTTCACCCCTCGGAGGAGATTCCTGTCCAGTTTGTAAATGCCAGTCTGTGAAGAAGATCTCTGAAATGAGAAATAATCAGGCAAGAGCTTGTTCAGACTGAAACCAAAGTCCCTTTATTTCTTTACTGAGGAGATATTCTAAACATCAGCCAACCCTTCCAGACATCACTTCTTTTATAGGAAACTATACAATAAGTACAATAACTATACAATGAATACGTTCATTATGTTGCCCAGATTAAAAACTACATGAGAGTCAATAATAAAGGGTAGCATCTTTTGTCAGGAATACATCGGCATTGCCTAATTTGGAACCTAACATTACCTCATTGCAATCTTTCTATCGTCACGGTTGACCTGACCTGTCTTCAAAGTGTCCTGTTTTTGTACTTCATGTTTTGAAACACAATGCATAACTAAAACAATATACAAAGTTCATGGACAGCAGACAGTGTGCATAATAACCGAGTGCATATTAAGCATGATAGTGATAAAAAGGATAACTACTTTTGTTAAACATTTTGGTGTGTAAAAATTATAAAGTGTGGTTAGTCTCACTGCATGCTTGTATACACATATCAAAATACAATATTACACAAAACATCTATCAATAATCCACCAAATAATTGCACACTTTCTCTACTACAGCAAATATAACAGAATATACATTGTGAAAAGTGTGTTATCCATTTCTGGATAACAATTGATAATACTTATTAATCAAAATCCTGTTGTCATCTTTGGTATTTGACAGCTGAAATTGTTAATGCTAAACATTTCTCCTCCAATGTCAAACAAAAAGTATTCACATACACAGTTTCCATAGAAAAAAAGACTAGTTATACAGAGCAGCCCTGGATGTGCTCTGGGTGTGGGGTGAGTGCAGTCCTACAGTAATGTAGCCCAGCACACTGATTCTAATAACCTGTGCATGTTCCAGACAGGCACGCGCACACACAAATACACACATACACACAGTATATATGCAATTACACGTATACAAGCCCATATTAAACATATACTGCATACATGCAAATACACAAATGAACATCAGTTAACGGACAGCACTCAATAAATTAATCTGGATAAATAGATTACAACGCATCGAAACCTCAAAATATCGAGCAAAACACAAAGCAGAAATTGATGTTTTGGAACTGGCTGAAAAGACATTATGCTGTCCCCTCTATCACTGTAAAGGCATGAAATTTGCATTTAATCAATTCATGATAAGAGGGACTTTAGCCATATAAGAGAGAGAGAGAGAGAGAGAGAGAGAGAGAGAGAGAGAGAAGAGAGTGTGCGATCACACTTTCTTCTGAGCCAAGGATAGGAATGATACCTAATAGGTTAATGGACCCAGGGGTCAAGTGGCAACAAAGTTTCAGTGCCATCTTTGCTGTGAATGTAATATTGGCACATTTATGCAATGTCAACGCATATCCTGTTTGAATTTATACTAGCTATATGCACCCATCTATTCAAGGACACACATGCAATCACACAAGCAGTGTCCTGTGAATGAGAATTTGGTGTGCATGCATGCTCACACTCTCATTCTCTCTCTCTCTCTCTCTCTCTCTCTCTCTCTCTCCCACACACACACACACAAACACACAAATTATGTATTTTTATTGAGAGTGTGTATGCAGTGCCACAGCCTTTGTAGGGCTGCTTATAAATGTACTGAATGGGTTTTGTGCCTATGTTTTCAACTCAATAGTCATATTAATGTTAATGGAAAAAAACAAACTCTCTACCCTTACCTCTCTCTCACATCCTTACCTCTCTCTCTCTCTCTCTCTCACTCACACACACACACACACACACACACACACACACAGAGAATCATTCTTAAAGAAATACACAATGTTTATACACATATCAAGAAAATAATTCTAAGATTTAGTAAAACCAATCCATGAATCCAGATTTAATAGTAGGCTTATGTGTACTCAGGAAAGACAGATCAGGCTGTGTGTGTATGCATGTGTGTCTGTGTGTGTTAACCATGGACAATGGGCTGGGCTTTGTTTTAGTTGCTGCTCACAGAAAGTCCAGTGCAGGCTGCTGGGCTCCTGTTCAGCCTCCACGCCTGAGTGCAGACAAGCATCAAGGATCCATCTGCACTCTCTCTCTCTCCCTCCTTCTGTCCCTATCCCCCTCTCCCTCCCTATCCCCCCATCTCCCTCTCTCTTTTCCTCTCTCCCCAGGTGGTCCTAAGCACTGCACACTAGGTGCATACACTTACCCTCGTCTTCAGTAGCGCAGCCAGCGACCTTCAGACGCCCTTTCTGTTTCCATGGTGGCGCGTGTTTGGAGTGGCTTGCCGTAAGCATTAGCATACACTAATGCTAGCGTTTCTCAGAGCCCATTGATTTTGTGTCCTAGATTTATTCAAAGCCCACCCCTCGACCCCCCCCCCCCCCCAAAAAAAAAAAAAACCACAAAAAAAACAAGGCTTCTTCACTTCATACAAATGGCTGGGGATGGAAGAGTGGGAGGGGGTAAGTGTGCTGGCATAGTATTCAATGGTAAAGAGAGACTGTAGCGCCCTTAAAGGCCATGAAATGAAATGGCCGTGAAACACCAGTGCCAAAGCAGTAAGATGGGCTTATAGCTCCTATATCCCTAACTCACAGTGTTATCCTCTACTTCCCAACATTGTTCCTGAAAAACTCCTTCACCTCTTATCAGTTTCTCTTCTTCCAACATGGCCAACAAGGCATTATTTTTGGTAGTATTAATACTATTACTAGTAGTTGTAGTAGTATAGTGGCTCTGCTAATGAGAGATTAGATTTAAGGATTTGAAATTAGAGAGTCTACAGAACCCATTAGAGGCTCACGATTAGTACTAGCCATGCCCAGACTCAGTATTCACTGCCTCGCTACAGTTGTGACAAAGTGCACTCTATGATATGATCTAGACCTCTGCAGGACTGTCTCGTTCCAGGTGATCTGACCTTTGTCTATGTTAGAATAATAAAGGCCACCTTTTGTTTAAAAAAAAAGTCCATATCCATACTGAACAAATTATTTAAAATCATTCATTAAGAGTGGAAGGATGTGAATCTCTTAGATAAGGTCCTCTTGAAGTGAGGACACCTGAAGTTAGCATCTTGGCTGAGTTTGACCTGCCATATAAGACAAACTGAACAGTGACGATGTTCTTGGGAGGTTACCAGGGCAGAAAGTTTGCTAAAGCCACTGGTGCAGTGGCCCAGGACACTCTGCCGTAATCTGTCCTAGAGTTTGTTACCGTATCATCTAGGTTGTTTAGTTCCTAGTCTTACCGGAGTATCCATCCCACCTGTCAACTGAACAGGACTCTCTGGTCCAGCCCCTGCCCAAGCACCTCTCCTGTATCTCTGCTCTGATCCAGACCCGATCTCAGACCTTGCCTGGGTGCCAGGAGGTCAGTGCTGGGTGGCTGGTGGCAAGCCAGTGTCTTTGTATCTGATCTGCCATAGGCAAGGCCCCATACCTGATTTGGGCCAGGGCCCGTGTTCTTGGACCGCTCAGACTCCTGTCTGCTACCCTGCTGCGTAGCCTGCTGGGTCGTTTGCTGTGGGCTGTTGCCTTGGTCTCCAAACCTCCACTCGATTTTCCCTTCCACCCATCCCGTCTGTGCTGTTGCCCTCACACTTCAGGAATCATGCTGAAGGAGGGAGTGGGTGGAGTTCTGTCGTTGGGGTTCTGTGATTGGGAGGCTGCACTCCAGGTTTGGCAACTTCATAGCCATTTTTGCCTATTGGTTTTAAAGCCCCGCCTATTGATTATTACCCACACCACCTGCCACCCAAGACCTTATGTATGTACCCCCATCTGCCTCTTGGACTTTTCTAAAGTGTTGAATTTGTATTTCGGGGGGGGGGGGGGGGGGTATTTGCAATAACAGATTTGCCTCCAATTATCTTGCCTGTATTTTGTTTTGATCTTGTTTTGATGCTAAGATTGATGCTATCAAATACACTCAGTACATGCCCACTGCCACCTAGGTCTTCTGTTTATTACATCCATCTGAAACACTAACCGTGTCACCAGATAAACAAATGGAACCTTTTGTTTGTTTCATACATAGCATTATGTTTGAAACAAACAAAAGTCTGCATACCAGCACCAGAACCTCATATCAGCTGAGAAGCCTGGTGGAGGAAGTATAATTTTGTGGGTCTATTCTGCTACCCCAGGGCCTCTACAGAAATTGACTGAGGTTACTGCCAATAAAGACAGTTCCACTAGCTACAAATGTTATGGTTCACATATTTTTTTATTCATGTCCTTGATGGTTTAAATCATTTATTTAATAAAGATATGTAAAATGCCACTGCCATACATTGTTGTATGTTGTCTGTTAAATAAGACTGCCCTTATTTATTATTATGACTTAGATGAAGATCAGATGACTTTTTATTTATGTGTAAATCTAGATAAATTCAGTGGGTTCACCTGTACACCACAGAACCACACATGAAAAACAAACACAGATGAAAGCATGAAACCACACACACACACACACACACACACACACACACACACACACACACACATATTCAGGTCAACGTGTGCTGCTGAGTGGAGATGAGTTTCTGCTTCAGAGAAATCCCCCCACCCACTCACTCACCCATCTGTCTGTCTGTCTCTCTCCCATTTGTCTGCCTGTCTTCTGATCTGGAGTATTTTGCATAATAATGGAAGAGTGCACTCCCCTCGTTGCTGTCTCACTTTCTGTCCCCCCCCCACACACACACACACCACTACCCCATTTCTCTCTCTCTCTGTCTGTCTCTATCTGTCTCATTTGTCTGTTTGTCTTCTGATCTGGAGTATTTTGCATAATAATGCCAGAGTGCACTCCCTTGTTGTTGTCTCACTTTCTTTCTCTCTCTCTCTCTCTCTCTCTCTCTCTCTCTCTCTCTCTCTCTCTGGCATTTCCAGTACTGTTTGTTTGCCAGTTTTCAGTGGGGATAAAAGACAGCCTTCTGTAGACCTCAACCTTTTACTTCAAAAGCGCAGCAATGCGTAGGAGACGAGAAGTGAGAGAATGAGAAAAAAGACTAAAACTGCATAAATCTGTTGTGAGAGAGAAACAGAGCAAATGAAAGCATGCTGTGATGTCAGTGTTCACATTAGTGTCAGAAAGGAATTAGAAAGAAAACAGTTTAGATATTTCTGTTTTGCAGAAAACATGAAGTAGTAAATTGAAGAACGAGGCAGACAGAAAGTGAATTAGAAACAAACAACACGGAATTTTTGACACACCCAACAAGGAATACTCCTGTCTGTGTGTCAGTGCTTGTCCGTCTGTTTGTGTCTGTCTATATATATATATATATATATATATATATATATATATATATATAGGCTTAAATTTGCAACATTCCACTCAGGCTACATACCTTTCACTTTCCATTCAGTTCAGTTAAGGTCATGAATGAATACCCATTTTCATTTAATCAGTCGTATTGTTGATAATTTAGGTGCAGAGTAACATTAGCACTGTGGTAGAGTGGAGTTCCAGCTCAGGCCAACTCTCAACAAGAGAGGACATAAAAGCGGAAGACCTCAGCACACATTGAGTAGACAGGAACCTGGTGACCCAACAAAACAAGGAAGAAGCTTTCAAGATTATTTGATTTGATTGTGCAAGGTGCAAAGGTTAAATGCTTACCCTCAAGACTGTTTGGAATTAAATTTATGAGCTTGTGGGACTTGACATGCAGCAGTGTTCCTCCCCAGGTTTCATTTAACTGGAGTGTAGGCATATATAGGCTCACCAGGGACTTTTGGTATGTGTAGTGTCCTGTAAATGGACCTGCTCTGTGGTGGACCCAACACAGAACCAAATGGCTCCCTCATTATCATTACATATAGAGCCCAGGAAACTCCAGGGTCACTTGTTCCATTCACACCCCACCACATACCCTCTAGACAGCAGTCTCAATGAGAGTCAGAGTCCAGTAACTCCTTGTTTGGTCTCCCAGCCTGACAAACGACGGTGAAGTCTTCTCCACAGCCTTTGGCCCTGCAGTGGATGCTCTCCTCTAAGGCCCTCTGCCCTCGCACCACTAGCAGAAGCCCCCCATGGGACCACCTGGAGAGCCAGGGCCAGGGGTCTACCTGAGGTTCAGAAGACATCTAGTGGGATATGATGCAACAAGAGGAAACAGCGAACACCGTCAGGCATACGGAAGAGCAGCCTGCCCTGGTCGCGCATATTGAATGGCCACCAGATATTAAATGCTATCAAAAAATAATCTGTTTGTGCTCTGTACGTGCAAACACTGAAGGACATTATTGAAAACAAATAGTTTATTCACCCAAATAGTGGTAAGTAGGGAAGCCCACATGGCCAGGTAAAACAATCCATTGAAATGCCTTTCCTTGAACCCTGAGCTAGGTAGCAACTATTAAGCTATATTTTTAATTAACTGTTTCACAAAAAAAAGCATTGAATTATGTTTTTTTTCTGTAACATAACACTTTCTACAGCTATACAAATATACTTCACTGGAGTCCACACGTCAATCATCATGTCTCCCATCTATTATGAATGAGTACTCATGCACACATACCACAGTTAAAAATATATAGTCCTACACATTCATGTTATTTATGAATAAAAATGACTTATTCTGTTTCATGTCATGTTTGTGTGCATTTGTGTGTGCATGCATGCAAGAGAACTGACTGCACTGTCAGTCTAAAAAAAATAAATAAATTCTGTGAGTTAGTGGTGTGTGTCAATGTGAACCTTAGTTTCGTACTGATGCTGTATATTCAGTATCTGTGTGTGTGAGTGAGTTGAGGCGTGGTATTAAGCCTCATATGTAGACCAGGTTATTGGACCATTGTTGTGGTGGTGTGGGCTTGGAGTAGCGTGTGACATGGAGCACTCCTGTGTGCAAGTGCTAGGTTGTGTGAGAGAGAGAACTGAGGCATGGCGTTAGACCCCATATGTAGAACAGGCTGTTTAACTACTGTGACGGTCTGGGCTGGTGGGTGTGTGTGTGTGTGTGTGTGTGTGTGGACGTGTCCTATTCCCTGCTGCTGTCCTTGCACACCTGAATAAAGTGTTGCTGGGACAGAAACGCACCCCTCCCCACACACAAATGAGCTCACTACTACAAGCACAGGCAGAAACTAAATTAACAGCAAAGCTGAAGGCTTCTTGTGCGTTCTTTGGTGGTTTGCGTGCAGTGTGGATAGAGGCCATGTGACTTCCTTCTCAACTGTTTGTGCACATTATTCAGCAACACATTTTGTGTCCTGAGCACAGTAGCTTGTAAATTTGCTCATGGCCCCCTCCTAGTCTCCTTCACTGTGGATGAATCTGGAACTGGATTTTACTAGTTAGCTAATTTACCTAACCTAGCTAGCTAGCGTTAGTTGCTAAGCTGGCTAACTTCGTTTGGTTAGGACAACAGAAACACTGTTACATTCATTCTTTTTATGTTCTTCTATTATTTAAATTCTTTCTTTAAATACTTGTTCTTTTTATAAATGACAGCAAATGTAGTTAGCTTAGCTAATCGACAGTTAGCTATCTAACCCTATCTTACGTTACGACATGTTTACTGACAGCTATGACGCAGACCAATCTCACCTGTTTTCTAAAAGAAATTGGTCAGCAATTTCCTGACATGTTTTTGTCAGTTTTCTAGCTATCTCTCTAGCTAACTAGCTATTTGCTAATTTTCTAGCTAGCTTTCCACTCCTTTCGTTTCTAAAATCCTTATTTTGGTTTCGTTTTAATGAGAACTGAACTGCTAACTGCTCTCTAGTGAACAGCTTAGCCATAACATGACAGGCCTGATTAAGGATCAACCGACTTTTGCTTTTGAGGCGTGGAGGGGGGGCGTAGGGTGGGTGGATAAATAAAAGGAAGCGACCCGCAAATTATAAATTATAATGGAAGACACCGTAATGGTATTATTTATCCCTATAATAACAAAAGTACAAAAACTAGGAACCAAAATAAAGTTATTTCTGAGGCTACTGGCAGGCCCCCCAAAAAGAGGTCTCTGGGTAGTCATGTCCACCGTTAGTCTCTCCCCCAGACATTATGTACATAACAACTATTTTAACATCCAGGTTTTAAAAAGCACAGTACAGAGCAGTCCATCTCTGAGCATGGTACTCACTCCAGCTCCATGGCCTTTTGGGGAAAGAACAGACTCCCATCTAACCACAACCAGCTCTCAGCACTTTTTTTTCTGCTGTGGTCTGAAGTAAACACTGTCAAACATTGTCATTCAAACTGTGACCATGAAAAGTGGGTGTGCACATGCAAAAGCTTTCATCATGTAATTTCCATCCTTATCCAGTAGCAGGTGTTCACTAGTGTGGGTAATAACATATTTAGGGTCGGACAGGAGGGCAGAAGATTATGGGATGTTGTAAATAAAAGATGTAAATAAATAATTAAAGCAAACAAACACGTACGCACGCGGGCGCGCGCACACACACACACACACACACACACACACACACACACACACATAGTTGGGTAAATCCCCTGCAAATGTCCAACCAGGCAGTGGTCCAGCTGCTCTGGAGTCTCTGCAATTCAGATAGAGCCCCTGGAAACGACAACTGTCAATAAGCATGCACACACACAGGCAGGGAATGGTAGTGAGACTATATTGGGGTGGACTGCCAGGCCTGCCTGTGGAAGAGGCTATACTGGCTTTTGTAAATGCGACAGGTCACTGGTGTGTTGCTACGACGACAGTGCAAAAGGATGCCAGTCCTTGGGGGCTTGTTGTTTTCTGAGCCACCATACCCCACCCTCTCTCTCTCTCTCTCTCTCTCTCTCTCTCTCTCTCTCTCTCTCTCTCTCTCTCTCTCTCTCTCTCTCTCTGTCTCTTTGTGTAAAACAGAAAACTTCCAAAAACTTCGCCTCAGCAAAATACATTTTATTTTCCTCATTATATTTACATAGGTTGTTTGTCACTGCTCTCTCTCTCTCTCTCTCTCTCTCTCTCTCTCTCTCTCTCTCTCTCTCTCATTTTCCTTTCTCTTGTTTCTCTGTCTGTGTGTGTCATTTTCAAAAAAACAGGAACTCTGCGAAAATAACAGTGCCCGCTGAGCACAGCTGCAGATCTGTGAGGGGCTGGTGAGGCAGAAGAGGAGAATGTGCAGGGCCTTGGTGGGGGGCAGCATGGAGGAGCAACAGAATCAGTGCCCATTCATGGAGCTGATGTATGGAGCCACTACATCTGGGAGATAAAGCAACCCTCCTCTGTCCTCTACAATGATATAACTGCACTAAGTGCAGTCTGATTGGTTTCTGTCACGCCTCTCTCTCTCACACACACCCACACATACACACGCACATGCACATTTAGGTATGATGTAATAGAGAGATGATATGAAATGCTAATGAAATCTTTTTCAAGGTAAGGCTTTCAAGAAAGAAGGAGGCCCATCAAGAATGGAAGTAAGACAGGAGAATTCACAGCACTGCGTATCTAGTCATCAATCATTACTCAGATTGAGCCTGGTGCAGAGCCCAAACCATTCAGGATCACACTGCCCATCCATTTAGATATAGGTTCTCAAGACAAATCAGTATGTGTGTGTGTGTGTGTGTGTGTGTGTGTGTGTGTGTGTGTGTGTGTGTGTGTGTGTGTGTTTGTGTGTGTGTGTGTGTGTGTGTGGGAGGGAGGGAGAGAGAGACAGAGAGAGAGTGTGTGTGTTTCAAACTGGCACAGCAAAGGCATATAACATGCATATGCAAATTTACACTGTAATAAAATAATTATACTTGCCATGAAAAGGATATTTGAGAGCAGAATCCAGTCAGCTACCACAAGACATTAATTCATCTTCGCCACCACACTAAACACACATTGCTGTGCTAGAACAAATAAGGCTTGTTTCATCAGGTAGGACACACAGCATTCCTAATCCTCAGTTCATGTACTGAATCCCTCCTCCACTTAAAACAAAGCACCGTGTTATAAAAGGCATGCAGTGTGGCTCTGTAAAGTGAGCCCAGGCAGCGGCTCTGATTTCAGCTTGCCACTACACTGTTTCATCAGATGTGACACCATTCTAAGAGGAATGTGAGGAAGTTTCATAGAGTGATAGGGATTCGCCACAGTGCAAAATTCCCCAGAGTTTCTCCATCAGCAGAGAGTAAAAGTGAAAGGACAACGTACTTGTAGAATGTACTACTTGTTTCTACAAGCAGAATCTCTCTTTCTCTCCCTCTCTCTTTCTCTCCCTCTCTCCGCTTTCAGGAAATCCCACCCACATCCCAGCGCCCACGCGTGCAACACATACACACATGCAGCCTCTCCTTTCCTCAGAGTAAAAGGAAGGTGTATGTTTGGCTGGTTTCCTTTATGCCCACATTTTGCTTTGATCGCCTCCAGCACTGCCTCGCTGTAAGCCTGCTCCGTCATTACAGAAAGTTCACTTCAGTGTAACATCCCACATGCCACACGGGTCCTGTCCAAACTCCCCCACCCCCACAACCTCACACCCCCACACCCCACACCCCACCCCACCCCCAGGTGAATCCCAGCTTTTTCTACCACAAACCAGAAACGTCTCCCGAATTCCTGGAGCGTGTCTCTTTTAGGCTTGGTCAAAATCCTAACCCAAGCACACCCACACAGCCACACACCCATAGACATACCCAGGCTGGATGACAGCCCGAAAGGCGACGTTTGAAAAGGAAGCTGCATTCCAGGTCAGGAGAGCATAAAAGGCAGGGCTGAGGACTGGCGACTGACTGATAGGAGTCAGCACAGAGGGACTCTATTTCTGTGACTGAGATAGTGAAAACCACAGCTGTTCCCAAACTGAAGGAGCCAGAGGGAGCCTGAGAGAGAGAGAGAGAGAGAGAGAGAGAGAGAGAGAGAGTCTTCTCCCACTGCCAGTGTCTCTATAGTTGCAGTCAGACAGTATATTTGCAGTCATTGAGAAAGTAGACTCACTTTCGTGCACATCAGAGCATGAAAGCATACTGTACATTCTGGCAGGTCACAGTCTCTCTCTCTCTGTCTCACACACACTCACACACACACACACACACACACACACACACACACACACACACACACACATACACACACACACACAGACCCTCACACTTTTTGCAATGTTTAAGCTATATCACATCACAGGCAGCAAAAGAAATGTCAGTTTCATTTCATTAATCTAGTAAGCCCTTATTTCTCTCTCTCTCTCTCTCTCTCTCTCTCTCTCTCTCTCTCTCTCTCTCAGTCTCTTTGTAAGAACCAAAAGTGTGCTTGAGTAAGTACAGTTTCTGTATACCAGTCAACACCTGACAAACCATGTATACATACACACACATATACTATAGAAACACTGATCTCACATCAGGACTGATTATTACACATGCAAATGAGGCTGAGGCCTGTTGCTATAGAAACAGTTCTGTGGCAACATTGCGTTCAGTGTTTTGTGTCTCTAGGCTGTTTCTTCCACACAGAAACATCAGCTTTAGATCAAATCTAACTAACTTAATGTTTACTAGTTTTTTTGTTTTGTTGTTTACTCCGGTCAGTTAAAAACTGGAGTCCAAGAAAGTAAGAGTTTCATTCACAAATACATTGCAGCTTGCAGTCTCACATCACTCACGTAATGTTCCACAGCTTGCAGATCCCTCCCCCACTCTTCTTCCTCTTCTTCCTCTTCTCTGGACATTATCAACTTGAGCACCTGCAGATCTGCAGAGCCCGTTTTACACCAATGTCCCTATGACCTTTTCTGGGAGAGAACTGTCACTCAGGTGTGTGTGTGTGAGTGTGAGTGAGTGTGTGTGTGTGTGTGTGTGTGTGTGTGTGTGTGTGTGTGTGTGAGTGTGTGTGTGAGTGTGTGTGTGTGTGTGAGTATGAGTGTGTGTGTGTGTGTGTGTGTGTGTGTGTGTGTGTGTGTGTGTGTGTGTGTGAGTGTGTGCGTGGGTTGGGGACACTGAAGTTCCAATGGCCCAACACAGCTCAGTCCCAATCCCTGGCCCATCAGCTGAGCAGAAGGAGGCCAGACGTTAAACGGCATGCTGCTTTAGGTCAGCTGCTGCTGAAAGTGTCAGATACGATGGGGGGGGGGGGCGTCCACTCTCCACCATGTGCGGCTCACCCAAAGAAGGCAGAGGAATGTCAACAGTCCCACTACCCCTCCTCCCTCCCTCTCTCCCTCCCTCTCTCCCTCCCTCCCTCCCTCCCTCCGTCTTTCTTTCCATGTCATCTCCTGAACGCTTAGCTCTGTTTCTCTATAGCAGCAGTTGTGGAGCAGAGAGGAGAGGGGAGCCATGAGGTCTGTATGGGAAATGCTGAACCCCCCCACCACCACCAGATACATATTATACGTGCCATCTGGCTGGTCATACTAACCCCCTCCCAAGCCCCTTCTCAAAGAGAGTGCCACTCATTTACTCCTACTATTCAAAAGGAACCTCTCTGGCAAAGCATAGTGCATTCTCCCAGCAACTAGTAGCTTTGTTCACACACACACACACACACACACAGAGAGAGAGAGAGAGAGAGAGAGAGAGAGAGAGAGAGAGAGAGAGATGCCCTCCCCCATGTTACTACAAGGATAACACAGTATTAAAGACTTTATGATAAAAGTCGTTTTAAAAGTGCTTTAATGAGGACAATGTTTCTCCCTTTTTGCTGCAGGTGATCTGTGCTAACTCAGCGGTTGCTCTGACTTAGCTTCTCCAGCAGGCACCAAAGAGAAGGTTCAACTGCAGAGAAAGATGGAAAAGTACTGGCTACCTCATCACTGCTGTTGGTGCGCCGCATTGGAAATGGGAAATGGTCCCTTTGTTTTCGTCTGGCTAATACAAACTGTTCTACAATTAAGAAAACTACTGCTGCTATGGCAACATACTAATAATTCTGAATCACAGCTGATGAACTCTGTCACAACAGTTATTGCAGAAGCTTTAGTTCCTTCTTGTAAACAGAGCAAGGGTAAGGATACGTTCTCCCCCCCACACACACACAGACACAGACACAGACACAGACACACACACACACACACACACACACACACACACACACATACACACACACTCAGAGCATGTGGACTGGTAAGGAGATTCAGCGTTTGTGTGTGTGTGTGTGTGTGTGTGTGTGTGTGTGTGTGTGTGTGTGTGTGTGTGTGTGTGCGTGTAGGCTGAAAACATAAGGCCAGTAGGATCCTATCAGTAGTGGCAGACAGATCACACATCCTGACACAGATCGCCACAACAGGAGTTCATTGCACTCCCCCAATCAAAATACATAAATACTTTTAAAAACACACCCCTCTATACTGCCTGCTGACAATAATAAACTGAAATATAGAAACGTGCTAATGAACACTACCTAATTAGTCTGTTAGTGTGGCTCTCTACCCTTTAAAACCTAAGATAATTAGTCTTAAGTAACTACCATGAAGTGTTTGGTAACTACTTTGTGATCAATGGGAAAGGCAGGTAATGATATGAGTGAGATAATACAATCTGGTCTCAGCAGCCAGGTCTTCAGGTTTGCAGGGGTTTGTGCGTCCTCCATCACGATGTGCACCGGTCCTGATCGCTTGGGGCTCTGACTCCTGCTTCTTCAGCTCCACGCTAATGTATCTATCACAGAATGCCGGAGCTGCTCTGGTAACCATGGCAACTCTGGTCACAGGCACCTGTGCCTGCCAATGTCCAGGAAAGCTGCAGTATCAAACCTTTTGTCAACAGCTGTGCACCCTTGTGTGATAATGCTGTCTTAATAGTTATGTCACACTTCTTCCAAAATTCATGAACACCTCTCTCAATCAGTGTTCACCATGAGCAAAAGCCTGTACAACTACAGCCAATTTTGCAGACCTTTAGATACTCTGATCAATATAGTCAACTTTCAGTTCAAAATGCAAAATTCTTATCACTCTGGATGATATGTTGCATTTTCACAGACATGAAAATATACACTTGAAAAAAATGACAGATTATTCTGATTTTAGCAGAAGGGTTGTTCAGTTTATTCAGGTTTTTTTTTTTTTTTTGCTGTTTATGTTGGTTACAGCCCTGTTACATATGATACCAAAGTGGTCATACTTGCATTGAAATGTGCATGTATATGGGTAAACTATAGATATAGTTATCACTGAAGAGATTTTTCTACCATTAGTGCAGTATATGTACTGCTGAAACCCCTGGCTGTCACTTCAGCTAATGACCTACCCGGGTATTTTTTTTGGTTGCGCCCTGTTACCGTGTATACGGTGTGATGTTGATGAAACTCCAAATGCATTGGACAGAATGGTTGGACCAGACAAACAGCCGACGTCTGCTACTGATAGACTGACAAATATGTGTGAATTACTGTATATAGTGGTATTAATGTATGTGTTATTGATTGTATATATTTTTCTTTTCTGAACTACAGTATATTGTACTGTGAGAACAAATAGCAAAATACCATAAACCCCCTGAAGAGCACTTTAGCTTCTTTTTTGTTTATCATATTTTACATTATACAGTAAATATTGGGTTTCTGAAATATTTGTGGATGCAAAAATAGAGGAAAGAGAAACACATGGTATATGTATTTTGAAATGTTATAAGTTGTTTGCATTTTGAAGTTCATTGTACATTGAGTGACAAAGCAGCCTTGTGGGAGAAAGCATGTTATAGTTATGACAGCGTGAGTCACATCTGGATGAATTGTGATGTGTTTTGGTGGTGGAAGTGCATTTTTGCACCAAACTAGCTGATGTGCTGAGGTGCGTGTTTCAAAAGCACAATGTGTGACGTGTTTGGAAGAAGTGAACATGGCATTGAGGCAAGTGTGAGATTTTTTTTTTCATAAAAAAAGTTTTGCACATGCAACATGGTTCCTCTGATACAGTTTCTAATCAGACAGACTCAGCTTCTATTGCCATCTCTGCACTCTTCACCACTCTGTATTTGTTGTTTATTTATTGTTTTGTTCTTTGTTTATTCATGCTTTTTATGTGTGCTAAGAGTTGACATTGTGTGGAGTTTCTTGGGCGTTGTATTTTTTAATTTGCATATGTCCAAGAGTTGAGTGCATAAAAGAATTTTAGAATATATATATATATATATATTTCAGAGTATATATGGTATTGCATTAAAGTATTCTGTTTCTTTCCTGGTGCCGTTGGTTGGACAGTATGGATAAATCGCTAACTCACTGGGGATTAAAGCCAAGGCTTGTTTGTCTGTTGCTGATAAGATCTGCTCATTGATAAGGCTTATCATACCTTATCTGCTCACAAATGTTTGCGACACTGAGAGGAATTGATATTCTACAGTCATCTAGCCAGAGACAGAGCAGAAACACGGCCCGTTGTCTAAGAAAGATAGAGCTCTGCAGAGGTACTGTTTTCACATGCAAAGATATGATAAGCTTCTTCCCTGTTATACAGTGGGAGTTATGGCCTGATTTAGACCAAACTCGACAGCACCAGGAATGGTGTGCACCCTCTAAGTAAGTACTTATCAGTGTTCTGTCCAAAGCTGGGCCCAGGTTTACCGCGCGAGTCCCAGGCTCTGAGAATGAAACGACTGAGCACGTAACAGGCGGAGACACCAATAACAATAGATAGAGCACGGTCGATAAACAGCAGCTGGGAGCATGGTGGTATTGTTATGCACACACACACACACACACACACGCACACACATACACACACATGCATGTGCATTGTTTGTGTGTGTCTGTGTCTGTGTATGAGGGTGAGGTGTATGTGGGAGTGTTTCTTAGTATAAGTCATATGGTGAGTGTGATAGTGAATGTGTGTGTGTGTGTGTGTGTGTGTGTGTGTGTGTGTGTGTGTGTGTGCGTGCACGTGTGTGTGTTTAGGTGTTATCTAGAATTAGCGATGTGATGAGGTTTAAACTAAGCCTTTACTGGCAGTAAGAAGGCCACACGATGAGTACACAGGAAGGTTGTGGCTGGGTCTTTTTTACATGGTTGGTCTCTCTCTTTCGCTTTCTCTCTCTCTCGCTCTCTCTCTCTCTCTCTCACTCTCTCATTTCAGGTTCGTGGTGTTCTCTTCAACAGAAAACAGGAAACAGCTGAAGCGCTGACACTCTCTCAGTTCTCAGAAAAACGCAGGCTTGCAATCGCATGTGCAGTTGTTTTTGTTTATGAGCAGAGGGCTTTAAACATCACGTGCTGGGCTCTGTAAGGTTCTCAGCCATTCTTCTATCCCTGTAAGGTTCTCAGCCATTCTTCTATCCCTGTAAGGTTCTCAGCCATTCTTCTATCCCTGTAAGGTTCTCAGCCATTCTCCTATCCCTGTAAGGTTCTCAGCCATTCTCCTATCCCTGTAGGGTTCTCAGCCATTCTTCTATCCCTGTAAGGTTCTCAGCCATTCTCCTATCCCTGTAAGGTTCTCAGCCATTCTTCTATCCCTGTAAGGTTCTCAGCCATTCTCCTATCCCTGTAGGGTTCTCAGCCATTCTCCTATCCCTGTAAGGTTCTCAGCCATTCTCCTATCCCTGTAAGGTTCTCAGCCATTCTCCTATCCCTGTAAGGTTCTCAGCCATTCTTCTATCCCTGTAAGGTTCTCAGCCATTCTCCTCTCTCTGTAGGCCATTTAATATCTCTTATCTAACAAATAAAGCCTACTGATAAAGGTTAAGCAGTGTTTAACAGACATAGAGGAACATGTTTTGTTTTACAGAGGAATTAAAAAGACCTGTGTTTCAATGCTCTTGTGTTTGCCCTTAGATTGGCTCTCCCTAAATCCTTTTTCCCTATCAGCCAAAGTACATTACAACCAAGCTCTAATAGGTTTCTGACCTCTTTACACTACAGCATTGAAGCTTGTGGTGTGAGAGAGAAGCTCTGTGTTTGAGATGCTTCTTCTCTTGCCTTTCAGAGTCAAGACTGACTGAGTTTATTCCCGAACCCCCCACCCCACCCCACCCCACCCCACCCCTCTTTGGGATGTTCTTTTCCTGTGAGAGAAAAAAAAAGAGAAAAAGGGAGTGAGAGTGAAAAGACACCAAAGCACTATTTTCCACCCACAGAGGACTCCACAAGTTCCTTACAAGACGACCTGGGAAGAGAAGTGCAGTATCTCTGGTAGACGGCGGGCTTGCCTATATAACGGAGGCACCGGCCCAAACCCAAAAGCCAAACATCTGCTCTAAAAATGGAAGGATCTTTTCGCTAGGTCAGACACATGTCCTTGGTAGCATCCACATTCCACACACACAGCTAGCCTAATTTCTTGCTGAATTTAAGGACACACAATCCACATCTCTCTCTCTCTCTCTCTCATGCGCGCACACACAAACACATTTATCTCTGCTGTGTCTGTTGACATTTCACTGTCCTCTCTCACAGTGCAAACGTGTCCTCGTTACCCAGCTATCATCTCTCCAGCCCACAGCGGTCTACAATCTCCAGTGAGCCCACGATCCGGACATGGATGCGGAACGGAAAGGCTGCTCTGGTCTTCGCTGCGAGCTGTGCCCTGTGTGCAAGGGTCCGGGCGCTAACCTTTCAAAATGCCGTAGAGTCCGACGCGACACTACAGAGAGCACACCCGCACCTACAAGTGTCTCCCAAGGCTGCTTTTGGTTACATGTTTAACAGCAGCTGCAAAAGTCGTCTGCTTTCCCAGCGTCCCTATGCGGTACGGTGGTTTATGGAACTGTGACAGGCCTCTGCGCAGTGCTATGGAAACTCACAGCTGGGGGCCATATTGGGCATGGGTGGAGGGCAGCAGCGTTACTACACACGCTGGCCTGAAGCTGGTGGGACACGTTCCTAGCAGACAGGTGTGCACCCTGGCAGCTACATCAGCCCATTTCTGCCTCTACTTCAGCTACAGACATGAATGAGTGCCACTGCCAGGAAACCACTAGGCCATAGTAACATGAACTAAAACATCATGTTGTTGTCACATATGTGCCTGCTCTTAACCTGCCCAAAACCACATATACACACCTGCTTATTTTGTTCAGCCTCGGTGCAGAAAACATTCCCAACCCACACAGCACAGCAGCACCGTTAGCTGAACGCACAAAAATACAAAAAAACATCGCACATGCACAAGGTACACGGTTAAAGGCATCTCGCATCAGCGCAGCATCATTAAGATCAAGAGTGTAGCGGCAGTAGACCCGCCGTAGACCTGACGTAGACCTGCCGTAGACCTGACGTAGACCCGCCGTAGACCTGACGTAGACCTGCCGTAGATCTGCCATAGACCCGCCACCCCTCCTCTGCCTGTTTCTCCATTACAGCCGCCTCATGTCCCCCATGGATATTTGGATTCGCTTTCACAATGAAGCCGACTCCACACATGAGCCTGACAAGCAAGATGAGTCATGTGACTGCTGCCAGGAATCTGACCCTTCGAGAATCTGTACAGGAAAAATGATGAGGTGGCAGGAACGTGCCTTTTGCTTGTTTGTTTGTTTGTTTTTATTTTAATGTAAACATTTTACATGTGACTAACTGAAGGTTCGAAGAGGCATTCACGAGGCATCCCTAAATGGGAATTGCACTGATCAGTGTACACTATATACAGTGATTGCCAAAACATTTTCCAAGAATCATCCTACACTGTTTGGGTAGGCAACACTGCCTGACCAGGGCACAACAACCACGGAAAGACTGTGAAACATGTTCATCAGCAGTTTCAAAAGCCTCCCTGCCATCTGGTCAAATCTAAACACAAGAGGAAGGCCTAAAAAATCTGGATGCAAAAATCACTGGCAAAAAGAAAGCATTATGTTATATTTGATGGCACAAAGCAGTTTCATAACTATGATGGCCCAGAACATGATTTTTAGGTGATTTCTGCAGTTACCAAGTAGTTCCCATAGTTTTGTTCGTACCAAGCAGTTCTGCGACTTTCATATTATTGTGGCAGAGGGAAGGTAATTTTAAGGTGATTTCTGCTTTTGTCATATTTGTTTACTACAGAGTGTAAAGTGTGCAGCTCACTGCATTCTACGTTTATAAAAGGCCTTCAATGTGCCTGCAGCCTTTTTGCACATTTTTCTGTTTAGCACTCAGCAGAAAATAAATTAGTAAGAGGTTACCCATTCAATCGCTCTAAAAGCTTTTAAACGCCAATGTTCGGCATAAGATATGACTGCTGTGGATTTAGGATAGCAGGTAATGACAGTGCTGAAGGTGTAAACCAGGCCTTCTGAGATAAACATACACTCAGGCAGGGACAGTCCCCAGATCTGTGACCTGCTTCCGACAAACACAGCATGCCTTCCCTCTCCATATGAAAGTGTTTGGACAGCCAAAGCCAGCTGCGGATCTCACTCAAACAAAGCCCAAACACAACCATCTTCTCCCTTTAGACTAAACCAATTTACTGCCATTTGTTCTTTTGCATGCCCACTTCCTCTTCTTTCCTCACTCCCTCTCTCTGTTCAAATGTTGTCTTTTCCGGGCGGCTGCTAGGCAACCTTAGAAATCAGGAGTCTGGAAACAGAGGCGAGTTCATCTTTTCTTTTTTTTCTTTTTTACAGGAGTCAGCACTTTGCAGTGCCACATCGTGCGTGCTCCGAAAAGACTTTTTTTCCTCCCTTTCCCACAATGCTCTGTATTTGATCCACTGAGAGGATCTTCTATTTTGAGAGAGGAGTTGCATGACATAAAGAACCTTAAAGATTCACATATTTTGTTACTGATTTTGTAATAGTCTTTTTTACTGTGTCTCGGAAATATTTGCTGTAATTGTATCCAGTTGAACTTTAGTTTAATTCAGTTCAATTCAGATCAATTCATTTCAGTTCCTTTAATATCTCTAAAAGGGTACAACAAAATTTGAGTATATAGGGATTCCATTTTCAGTTCAACAAGAGAGGCACTGGATACACTCACTGTCCAAAAGAAGAAGCATTAGGACACATAAGTCGTGTAGAATAATAAATATGTAACAATAATCTAAAACGCTGAAACTGGCAGCATGTAGTGCCTTAGGCCTATTTTACACCCTCTCAAGTGTACTGCACTTTATAGGGCGTACTGCACTTTCATTGCACCTATTGTACCTATTGCACATGCCTAGGCCACACAAGGCTAGCAACAGTGTATGGCAAAGCATTGCAGGTAACAGTATACCCTTTATGTAGTCCATATGGGACATCTGTTGCACAGTATACACAAAGGTGTACTGCAGACTAAACAAATAGATAAAAGCAAAGACATTATGGTAGGTATGTTTTTGTACTTTAGCACAAAGGTTGTTTCTCTGTAAGAGAGTTCATCTTTCCAGCTATTATGTTAAATGTGGCATAAGAAGTCGGGAATAGGCCAGGAATAGTGCTAGTGATAGTGTTGGGGCTAGTGTTGAGGATAGTGCTAGTGATAGTGTTGGGGCTAGTGTTGAGGATAGTGCTAGTGATAGTGTTGCGGATAGTATTGGGGCTAGTGTTGGGGCTATTGTTGAGGATAGTGCTAGGGATAGTGTTGGGAATAGCATTGGGGATAGTTTTAGAAACAGTACTGGGAATATTGCTGGGGATAGTGTGATGACTCTGGGTTCAGTGATGGTAGATGTCCGTTAGGGAGCACTGGCGTAGTTAGCAATGGGATGTAGAGTTTAGCTAGATGTTGTTTCCTAGTGGTTTCCTGTGAAATTTGACAAGTCTGCTGGGGCAGGCTGGTGCTTCAGTGATGTTGGGGGCTTTCTAGAGAGTGTGGCCCTTTTAAATGTCTTCACTAATAGCTTGACCTCAGTGATTTGTTGGGCGGTCTTGACAGGACGCTCCTGCTGCCGACAGCCTGGTTGTTGGCAGAGCACCACCCTACTAGGTTCTGTCCTCTGTGCAGGACTCATTTAGCCTGTGTGAAATATATTAGTCAAACTCTGAGGTTCAAGAAGGATTCCTATTCAAAATCTTTACGTTTTGCAGTTGGCCTGTTCACGATTGTTGCTCTGAACTCATTCTCTTTAAACACACACACACACACAACTATTCTGACAACATTTAAAGGGGAAACTGTGGAAATGACACTATTGTGTGTATTAATGTGGAACTAAGGCCATATATTTACGGCCAGATAGATAAACTACCTGTTCTGTTTGTATATATCTACACACAACCCTTCTTCTGACAAAGCAAAACAGCTGCAGAGCAGCTCAGGTCAAGCTCGACTTCCTCTCAGGCTTCTCCCTGGCTCAGGCTTCTGCTGTTCCTGACAGCAGGCCTACCAGACGCGACCGGTTCCCTCCATTTAAAACAATGCATTGGTAGTTTTTTTTTTTTTTGCATGCTTCCTGAGACAGAACTAGAGCAAGAAACAGAGCAGAGGGATGACTTATAAAGAATAAGACCAGGTCTTCCGGGAAACATTGCCAAGATAGGAAATCTTTTATTACAGAGAAAAAAAAATTTCTTTCAAAATATAGAAATCTGTACAACTTCCCCACGATCAATTTACATGAACTGTACAAATTTACAGCAGTTCATTACAACATACCCAAGGAAAAGAAAAAAAACACAATAAAACATGTACTGCCAGGAGATCACAATACAGAGAACTTTTCATCTTGGGCTGCTCAGATTTTTTTTGTTTTATAAGTAAAAAAGAAAAAAAACAACAACAAAGGATAAGTCTATCGGCACAGAGCATGGAAACTTATATTTTTTTTTACCAAAACAACTTTGGTCCTCGCCAACACTCCTGACACAAATGGCTTCACTTATGAAAGAGAAATCTGTGTTAAAATATGAAATACAAAAAGGAACACACTTAGACACCTCAAAAAATTAATTATTGGCACTTTCCATGTGTAATGTTATGTATGTATTCTACCATATGTTGTACAATTAACAATACATTCTACAAATATCCAAAACACCCCAAATGTGAAAGTGACAATAATTCTAATAATCGCTGAAAAAGACAAAAAAAAACAACAGTGAACTAAATAATTCCCTTCCATTTTTCACATCTTAACATGCACTTCTCCACAAGGGTTTTAAATGAATGTCGGAGGCCTGAGTTTGGCAGTACATTCCTGTAGAGACTTTTCACATCTCAATGTCATATAACTTCAATGTTAACAAATTAGTGCATTTTAAGTGCTCTTTCCACCAACTTTCCAGAACACTTTACTGATATTACTGAAGCCTATTTGCGGCAAGGCTAGAATAACTTAAACGAGGCTCGGGATCCAAGGGGGTGGTAACTTTACATCGTAGGTCTAAAAACAACTGAATTGTCCATTCGAATTTGGTTAAGATCACCAGTTTGGAGTAAAATGCTCTTAATAAAAAAAAAAACCCTCTGGAGAATCAGGGGAATGCTGCCTGTCCAAGCTTTTGCAATGCCTTTTGAAAAGTGGGACAGTGTGCTATGTCCGAAGCCTCCTGTCTTTATGCAGGCCCAAAAATAGCATCTGAGGCTTCGTCAACATGCCGTGGAGAATTGCATCGGCCCTTGTTCACAATGAGAATTAGCAATTATGCCTGCGTGCCGCTATCCACCAAGGCAGAACGAAGAGCCTCTGCCACAAGCAACGGGGGAGCACCAGCAGAGAGCTGACAAAACTTGCGTGCACACAAGAGAGAGAGAAAGAGAGAGAGAGAGAGAGAGAGAGAGGAGGGCAGTGCATCAGCACCCTGGCTTCATTACCCATGATATTCTAGGGTCTAAGGTATTAGAACAAATACAGGACTCATCATTGTCACCCTGCCTCAGTAGCTTAACAGCCCAGGCCAGAGTTTTCTAAAATGCATACACACACACTCGCGCGCACACACACACACACTCGCGCGCACACACACACACACACACACACACACACACACTCACTTACACATGCGTGCGGCTGTCTTCCTGCGGTCCAACCTTGTCTTGCTCAAGTCCACTCATACCAGTACATGTCTGATCTCATGTAAACAGATTCAACCTGAATCCATCAGCAGCGCTGTGACCAGAGGCTAGGAGGTAACTAACTGTGGTCTCCTTCTCTCTCCCTCTCAGTAAGGCTCAGTGGGTGAGGAACGCACTCAGGTGTGCGTGCTGGCAGACCTCTCCTCCTGGCTGGTCCAAGCGTGTGGGGGGGTAGAACCGGAGGTGGGGGGGGGGTCGGCTTGGGGGAGGTATTGTAGCTGCCCTGGTCTGGTGTCTGACCCCCTCCTCCACCCAGTCCGGGGAGAGATATGATATGTGTCACCGTGCGCCCCAAGCAGCTCTCTGAAGGGGGTGGGGAGGGTGGGCGGGGAAAGGGGAGGGGCCCCGTTCTTTGTCTGACTGCGTCCAGCACCGGCCCTGCCTGTCCGCTGTCGGCGAGCGCCGGGGCCAAATGCCCGGTGGCGAGCCCGTACGGAGCTGCAGTCCGAGCCCTGGACTTAAGTGTGCTGCGAGTAAAAGAGAGGAAGGGCAGCCCCCTCCTCCCGTCTCTAGCCTGGCCCTGCCACGCCCCCACTGGGAGGAAAACCGAACAGAGGATGGATCTCTGTGCCTCAGCAGGCTCACACGGTGGGCCACGCCTCTACCCCACACTCCCAGCGACCAGTGCATGCTGGATCTCCATCCACACGCTTCTCATTTCACCGCAGAGAAAAAGAGTCATACAAGCAAAGAGCTACTCTCACACAGCTTGGTCTCTGTGTGTGTCTAAATTGTCTAAAAAGTTAAAACCACACTGCTTAACACCCCCGGGCCCAGACTCCAAAAGAGACTGTAGAGTTAAATCATCTTAAAAAGTTAGAACAAGGCCTCTTACAACCTAAGATCACTTCGGTTCTACAGTGATTTTGAGATACTGGCCTGCGGTCTAAAATTTTGTTTTCTGGTGATAAAGCATTATGCACCACAGTTAGATGGAGATCAAGCAGAAACATATTTCACAAAGAAAATATATAAAAACAAATTTAAAAAAAATCAGATATGAAACATACGGGTTGATGATCTGATAAAGAGTTGGGACATTCAAAAAGTTGGAATGTGGCCATTTTAAAATGAACACCCCACGCAATCTAAATGTCAAAGTGCATTCGTCATTTTTCTAGGCTGTCTAAAACACCTGGACAGCCACGCTACATCTTTCTTTCGATGTGACATAAGGGCCTAGTTAAGTTAGATCGGTTTTCTTTTTAAGTGACACTCACCCGAGGGGGGACAGGAGTATCTCCTCTCCCTCTCGGCAGGTACATGCGCGAGAACATTTTCATCGCGGTGTGGATGACAATAGCCACGGCAGACAGAGTGACATGGGCATTCCAGAGAATCAGTATCGAGAACAAGGGCTTTCTGAAACTTCAGACGGGTCCAGCCGAAGCCCAGGACGAGAGGTCAAACGTGGCCGACGGCAGCGCACTGGCCGCCGAGCCGTGAGAAAGGCGTGAGCTTTAAAAAAAGATAATAAAATAAACATTTTAGTACTGAAAAACGTGGGAGTGGGGCGACGGCAGGCAGCTCTTAGTGCCATGTCGTTGCCATGCCTGGGTTTCAGACAGACCAAATTCACGCGCGTACTGCTGACGGCGAGATGAAAAAATAATAACGTTAGCAAAAGTGCAGTCAATAAAGATGGACGAGAGTAAAAAGCCCCCGAGCTGGTCGCAGGAGTACAGGCCAGTCTCTCCAGGAGGGGGAGCTGTCTTGGTTCTTCATAGCTGCCCCAGGGTCTGAGCCTCTGGTTGATCCAACACAAACACCGAACAGACAACCAAACAAATGAAATTTATACCTACGCAGTTTCCATCATCTGAACACTAGGCCACATCGTCTGCTCTTTTTTTTTTTACTTTTTTGCCAGATTTTTTTTTTCGAGATTTTTTTTCCTCCATTCCTCATTTCATGTCATCTGAGATAACGGCCGCGGCGCAGAAACCCTTTTAACTGGACACGGTCATCATGTAGGGCTTGGCCGGGCTGGTGCGGCTCAGCACCAGCAGTTCCTCCTTGCAGCTGATGTGACTGTCCACCAGAGGGGGCGCCGATGAGACGGAGCTGCCCGTCCCAGCAGGGGCAGAGGTGGCAGCAGGCTGCGACTCGTACAGCACGCAGATGGAGCCGTCCTCCCCGATGCGATAGGAAACCTCGAAGGGGTCGACCCAGAGCGTTAGCTCGCTGGGCAGCAGCAGGTAGAGCTGCTGGATGCTCAGGCCGATGCGCTGGCCGGCCTGGCCCACCAGCGGGTCCATCTTGTGGTTGATGCGGATGCAGCGGTAGCCTGAACCCTTGCAGGGACGGTCGGGGAACCAGTGGTGCTTGTACTGCTCTGTGGAGGGGAGCAGGAGGGAGACGATTAGTACAATATTCAAAAAACACAGAGCACACACACACACACACACACGTAAAGCCATTCATATTCAAAATAAATATACAATTATGTTTTTTTTATTGTTAGTTTTTGCTGTTAAATGAAAATAAAAGCAACTGCTTGAAGAACTGCTTGAGCTCAAGTATTTAAAAGTGAAAAATATGATTTCAAAAAAGGTACACAAGTACAATGAGGATCTCAAATTTTCCTTTGGGATCGATATTGTTTTATCTTATCTCTATCTTAAAAGATTTTTGTTTTGTTCTGCATTACTGTTACAGTGAAACAAAAGTCTGAGTGGGAAAGAGGGTGAAAAAAGCCAGCCGTTGGTGGAACACTGATAAACAGCCATAAACTGTGTGCCGCGAAGGGCTACGTGACAGACAAGGACAGGGCCATTTGATTGCACAATCCCCGAGCGTCACAAAGTCCTCAATTGATGGTGCTGAACAACAAGAGCAAAAGGTTCAAGCCCTGGCAGAGCAGCTGTGGGGGAGGAGCTCGCCTCTTAAAGTGACGGCGTCCCAGTTTAGCCAGCTGCTTACCAAAACAGGAGCCAAGGAGCCGTGCTTGCTCAACTTACAGCGTAACAAGGCGCACACACTGTATATAACTGAAGGATCTATATATAGCGGACGATACTGTAAAACAAAGTGTGGAAGGTCTCCATTTTTTTCTCTTCATTTTGACCTAATTTTGTCACGTTTTAGCGTGTGGTGCTGCGGAAGCAGGGCGAATCACGTCTGAGCTATGGGGTTGAAGGGTGGGACTACAAAGGCTTCATTTAGCAGGGCCCCTCTGGGTAGAGCCCGATGCCTTCTCCCTGGCTGTCCAAGTCAGGCCTGCGTTGCAGGAAGACGGGAGCAGGCAAGAGGGTGGGCCAATCGGTTTTAGAAAGGCCTAAAAATAGAGCAGGCACCACGGGGCAGCTGAAGCCCAGGCTGGGCCCTGCCCTGCTGAGGACCATCAGGGACACGCTGTCCCGCTGTAGTGCAGACCTGAAGCAGCATAGCACGCCCCACAGAAGAAGAAAGACATTATATATATTATATTATTATACATTATATATTTTGGGGGGGGGGGGTCATGGTGGATGCACCTCCCCCACCCCATTTTTTGTAGTATGCTGATGTGGCTGAGTGAACATAAATCTGTCACATACAAAGATAAAACAAGAAACACCGTTACAGCTGTCGCTAGTGTTATACAACCCCTGGGCTTTCTCCAAACCTGAGTATCCAACTCTGACTGCTCTGCCGCTTACACATATTTTACTATGCGCTGCCAGCGAGCTGAGTGGTTTGTTACCCAGTCTACTTTCAAACAACCTGTGTGGATTTGCAAATATATACACATGCCATAGTGCAGTATTTGTAATGTGTGTGTGTGTGTGCTACAAACTCAGACGACTGACAAACTAGAGGAAAAAAAGCACAAGGAAGAGATCTAAAAGCTGCTTTAAACTACACGGGGTTGTGATTATCACCCTACCCCAACCCTAACTGAAACCTGTGACCCCCCCCCCCCCCCCCCGCAGCTGGAGTAATTTTGTTTAATAGCAGGACAGCTGTTTACAAACAGTCATTACTGCCCGCTCCTTCATTTAAATAAATGGCGGAAGTCGAAGAAGGCTAACTACGTAAACACAAACATCACCGGTAAAAAAGGGACATTTAGCATCTGCCGACAAAAATGTTGGGTGGTCTATGTACATTTCACCTGGGCCTAAAAGTGAGATTTAATTGTGCTTGCCTGCCCAATAAAAATGAATGGCTAAATCTATTTTGCAAGTGTAGTATTGTTTTAATTTTCTTAACTTAATGTTACATCTGAGACATATACTATATCTGAAGTGAAATATTTCTTCATTCAGGCATTATACTATCCAACACAAACGTTTGTATGTATATATAAACCTCGTGTGTAATTAATTAACCAATTGACTAACGTAATTAACAGAATAACAGAATATAACACCATTAACGCGTTAGTTTAATCTTTGTTCTAGACATCGTTTGACGGTATTTTAATAAATATCATAGTTTTAAATCATTTAGATTCCAAAGATGTGTATTTGACTTTAAAACATATGTGAAGCCACAGAGATCGTTGTAATTTTCCACCAATAGCACATTAGTTCCATAATTACTATGTTGTTACAGATGCGCTTAATATTACAAACACTGCTCTGTCAACAGCGCGTCCCCCTGCTAAGACACGTCTACAAAACATCGTGTTAAACTGCATGAAAGGGAACTGTCGTATGTTGGAAATTTGTGTATATTCGTGAACTAAAACGTCCGAGATATAAGGTAGGCTGTTCCGTTATATTAAGTTTCTTTCCATTTTGGCTATACATTACGTAATTCTCAGCCTACTCCGCCACTCCTGAAAATGGTTAACTAATTCTTAAAAAAAAATTATTTCAAATCTGTCGACGAACACGCTCCCTAAACATATATATATTTTAACTCTGGCAGCTGAAGTAAGCGTTAGAGACTTATATGCCCTCAGAAACGCTGGTAATGCCTATTGTCTGAACGTGAGAAAAGAGTTTGAGCCGATCTGTTTATGTGCGTGCGCGACGCCTCTGGCGCGTCCGTGCGTTTCCGTCTATGTGGCCAACGACACAAATTTGCCCTCAAACACAAAGGGACCCCTGTTCCTCAAATATTTCGGACCAATGCGAAATACAAGCAGAAAATAATATATATATTCAACTACGCAAAGGATTTTTTTTTCCTCACCTGCCAGCATATCCTGTAGGGTCTGGCTAAAGGTCTGTAGCTGTCGGTCGTTCACATGTCCTTTTACCCGCAGGAATCTCGAGAGGAATCCGACGGCGGCGCTTATCTCAGGCTTCATCGTCCCCCGAGCACAAAGCGTATGCATTGAGAAGGCAACGACAACGCAGCTTCGTGCGCTTAAGTCGAGGCTTTATGGCCGATGGTCTTATCTCTCCGTTTGGATAGTGGTCCTTGTTTTTCGCGTGTCTCGCTTCTCTGTGATCTATGCTGGGCATTTATTTGTGAAGGAGGGAAAGGTTTTAAGAGCTTGTGTTCCAGGACGGTACGGTGCAGGGGATCCGGGTGTTTTTTGGTTTGTTTGGGGGTTGTTTTTTTTTGCTTTGTTGTTGTTGTTTTGTTTTCCTAATTTCGTGGGGACGTCCTGCCGCGACGTGACCGCTCTTCTTACGGACGTTCCTCCAGCAAAGTGGGGAAGAATGAAAGGGAAGTTAGTTTATGTACTGCCCCCGCCGCTCTGCTTACCACAGCATCAACAACAGCGACGGAGCCACACCAATCACAGCGCGGCGATGCGGTGACGAGTCCGCGGAGGCGTGGAGTTGTGGCGTCACACGTCCAGAAATAAACAGAGCATGAGGAAAAAAAACAAAAAAAAAACCCGTGGCTGGATGAAAAATTAACCCTTACATCGGAAAAAGAAGATCCCCTCACAGCATTTCTCACTGAGAATAAAATAAACGCAAGTCACCACCATAAATTAATTATCAAAAGCTGCCATAACAGTAATCTAACACCATAGTACTAGGGCGTTTTAAAAAAATTTTTTTAAACACTATTTCTCAACCTAACACTTAGTAATAAAGAAGTGAGACGCTGTGGTGGGTGAAACCGGTTGTAACAGTGATGTCATACCACAATACAGAGTATGGATGGAATTACCCACTCTTTTAGAGAAATCCAAACTGCTTTCCCCACAGTATCAGATTAAAGGTCATCGTTTGCTATTTGTGGTTAGTTTAATGACAAAGCACTGTTCAGTGCTATGTTAATCACACATATTTTGCAGTAACATGCATGCTCTATGCTGCACATCAGTAGCTGAAAGTGCTCAGTCTATTGTAAGAGCTCTGTTGTTACTGTTTCCAACTTTACGGCCTTCATTAAAGACACGGTACCAGGGCTAAGACTCTTTAGAGGTACTAGAAATAAGTCATTTATATAGATGTCAGACATTTTATTTGCTCAAGCAGACACATTTACCACGTCCATCTTGCAGAGAAATATAAACTGCTGTATGCAAATCTGCTTATTCGAAAGGGACATTTTTCTTAAAATAAAATGCTAATTTGTTAATCATTTTACCAGCATCTGGCCGTGTTATGGACCGTAAACAGCACACACTACTTGAGAAGAAAGCATTCCTCACTCTCTGGCTCTGGTAAAGTATGAAGGCATTTTGATCTTTTACTTTCCTGACATCCAGTTTGTTAGAGCCTATGATGTACAGTCCACATTAAGTGCACCCACGTCTGGCCAAGGGAAGTACAAAGCGCTGTGACATTGCTGGTCTCCAGGCTGGCATGTTTACCGTGTGTGGGAATATTTCTCCATCAGAGATAAGAGCACTCCAGGGACATGTCACAGGAACTCCAATCAGGGTGAAGAATACTCTGACCTACGTTCAACCACTGCTGGATGCTTTTTCTTTTCTTCTTTTAACACTCACTGTTGAATGTGTTTGTGCTCTTTGAGAGCAACAACTGGCCAATTTTCTTCATTCCAAATTAGTAGATAAAACTTATTTTAGAGCTGATCTCTGAGCCTCTGATCTTTGGTGGCAGGTGCGAGCTAACAGGCAAGTCAAGGAAAATGCATTAGTAAGCACTTTGGCAGGTAAAATTCTATACAGATTTTAGGAGAAAAGCATATGTTTTCTGAAGGCAAGCATGACAGAGTGTGAAAAACATGCAGCTCTCGAGAGCAGCATAGGTCACCGCCCCCCCCAAAAAAAGCCTGATGCCACACAGTTTGTCTAAGAGGGTGGTGGTGGTTGTGATGAGTCAGGCCATCTGCATGCCACACTCTTCTTCAGCCCTCAGGCAGGACGCAGGACACGCAGACAGACAAGCAGAGAGATGCGTCCCCGGCTTTGACAGCTCTCTCATGCTGTTTACGCTCTAGTTGTGGAACTTCGCCATTTTAAAATCTTTAAAGGCAGATCTATACAGCGGCCAGGCACAGCCCGCAAAACGTTACTTGAGTGAGCACTCCTCACTGCCTAAAGGCGATGAACACTACTGAGAGGGAGACACAGGACTTGTGTGCAGGAAATGAGGCACTATAGCACCATAAAAACCTTCATGGTGGAAAGCTTTGGCCCTGCCGCGTTACATTCTTAAACAAAAACATTCATCCATTAAAACAAATACATCAACACACACCTGTTATTCTTCCTCTCTCTCTCTCTCTCCATGTTCTGCCAAGGTGCAAGCGTGACCAAAAATGCAATAAAAGAAGTAGAAGACAAGCATGTGTCAGGGGAGGGCTCAGAGCTGGAGACGTGCAGACGGCATGGTGACCCGAGCCACCCCCCGCGAGCCGCTGGACACACGATCTGTCACTTCTCCTCTGCCTCGCGGAACGTGCGATGGCCGTCCTGCCGGGTGTCCACAGGGTGGCCTCGTGAACGGACCCTTCCTTCCCTGAGCGTGCGAGTCGGGGAGGAGCGACGGGGAAAGAATGCGTACGAGGGGCGATCCAGGCTGAGTCTGTCCTCAAGGTTTTTCCATCTCCCACACCGCACGTTCTCAACACAGACTTGTTCAAACGCAGAGACACTGACCACGTACTTACTCATTCCCATGCACGGGCAACACACACTGATTCATGCATACATACACACACGCACACATTCGCCAAGAACACCGAAATACATATACACACGCACACCGGGCAGAAAGGTGACTAACCAAGCATTCATTGTGATCCAGGTATGAGACGACATGTTGAACGTGAGGGAGAGCTTGGGCAACACCATGCTTCACCTTTCCATGTTTCAGGAGATGACTGGATTGGACGTGCGGGTTTCACTTGCCTAACCATGTCAGCAACTCACTCTCCCTCAAACACACCCACATCCTCTGTACACACGTATATGCATTCAGTGACTGTCCGTGAGCAGCCAGAGCGGAACATGCCTGTAGCGTTTGGACAGAGGCAAGCCCAGTGGCAGATTAGCTTAACACCTGTAAGAAGTCTGGACAATAGTGTTCACGCAGACGTCGGCGGAGCAGAGACACATATGAAGGGAGTGTCCAGGCCTTGCTCGACAGACACGTGACTTTCCTAATAAATACAGCTGAATTCTAACAAACGCAGCACTTCAGTGATTCATCCCCTCTTGCTTTTCTAACTCTCCTCATCCTCCTTCTCTTCCTCCTCCTCTCTATTGCTCCTCTCATCTCTTTTGTTTCTCTTGCCCCCAAGGAAAATAATCATCGGTGCCGGAATGAACCCTTGCACCACATAGACTGGCCCACACACACACATCCACGCCACGCAGTGCTTTCTGGAAGGAAAAACCTGAACGGTCGTGCTCCTGAAGCCGAATGGCTGCCATTGGCTGTGCAGCTGGAGCTGAGTACCCTTTCTTTCAGGTTATTGACACAGGGGTGTGACACAGGGAAGCAGAGCAAGCCGGTCCGCGGCAGGGAGCTGTTGCTGTCAGGGCTATGATTACTCTTTGCAGATGCATCATCTGTGTTTAATGTGTGTAGACAGGACAGACCTACACATATTACACATATTTGGGGGGGGCTGTGTGTGTGTGTGTGTGTGTGTGTGTGTGTGTGTGTGTGTGTGTGTGTGTGTGTGTGCGTGTGTGCGTGTTTTGGTGTGGGTACATGTGCATATGTGTGTGTGGGTGTGAGTATGGTGTGGTGGGGTGTGTGTGCCTTTCTGTGGGTGATGGGTGTGGATCTCGTGGGGTGTGTTTACATTGCGTGTGTGGGTGTGGGACTGCTGAGTTTGTGTGCATGTGCATCACAGGCTGTCCTGAGGGCTTTCTGCGGCTTCTTGAATTCGAACCAAATCCTCGTTACCCTGTAGCTCAGTTGCCTCTGCAGCAGAAGAGATGGCATGTCTGCTCGCAGGTAACTTGAACCAAGCGTCAACTCACACGTTCTAACATTTCTGAACTTGTCACGGACTCTTAAAGCATTTGCCCGTTTTTCCGAAAGTGAGGGACGATCAGAGCTTCACTGATCCGGAGCGGAGCGTATCCGCAACTGTCTGTGAGCCGGGCTGATCTTCCGCCACCCTGTGAGCATGCCGAATCTAGTCAGACCAATGTACAGCAAAGAGAGGTAATCACAGAGACAATCCCCTCTCGGATCCCACTGCTGTCATCTCTAGCCGGATCGCTCTTCTCTGTGTCACAGTGAAACACACTGTCCCACGGCCAGTTTGCATAATAGACTTGCTACTGGGGTTTTGAAAGGGCATCTGTGAGTATGAAAAAGATGACGAGACTATCAGGTTGCCAGCAGTGACTCATCCTTCAACCAGCTTAACAGATGCTTTATCATGTGATAGAGGCCAACACCTGCAGTTCGAATATTTGTAGTATGTCCTTAGGTCCATATAACCCTACAGTCTTGCCACAGTAATGATGAATAAAATGAATAGAAATGTCTACGTTACAGCCATGTCTTTCAAGCTCAAGGACCAAGCCTCTTAACAGGAAATTCATACAATACACACACGTTACAGGCTAACTAGATATTCCCTAAGCTGGGTGTTGTCTCTGCAGTGGCAGGAAGGGACACGCCACATACAACAAAGAAACTCACTCATCAGAACACCGGCCAATTTCATATTCATGCTAGCTTTGCAAGCAACACACTGCCACTGCCCTTTGGTTGGTCTGAAAAATACAGTCACGGATACGGCATCAGTTTTTTTCTGGTGCTATGGAGTCATGAGAGCGGTGTTGGCCTGGCGTTGCCGAAGCAGCACTCAATTGTTGCAGAAGATAGTTGGGCGACATCTCTGAAGTGAAAAGAAAAGGCATCACTCCCCCCCAACACACACCCCCCCCCCCAACACACACTCTCAACACACCTCCATCATACACCTCCAACAAACTCCTCAATATATCTACCAGCACCCTCAACACACCCCAACACTCTCCAACGTTTATTTTCAACACACCCCAACGCATACCCTGAACATACCCTTAACACACCCCCAGTACACCAAGGCCTTAGCCACTCTATAAATAGATGGACACCAGTGCACACGCATGTTGGCTAAATGAGGCCAAAGAGCTATACTGGGACATGCTGTGCTTGTGGGTGTGGCTTATCCACAGATCAGGGTGGAAGACTCTGTTTAGCCAAACTGCCTTTACACTATCAGCAAAACCATATAGCTGTGTACCACTACCACTACTACTATTTGAATGCAGTATGACACAAAATTTGCCACCCCTGGTGTTAAGCCTCCAGGTCGACAGATTTTTCTTCAGGAGTAATTAATCCTTTGGAAGACTGCCCTATTGTTTTCATTTGATCCTCGGGAGCCTTTGATGACGCTAGCAAAGCTATCAGTTTGCATGAAACTGATGAATTGGTTGAAACCGAAAACTGATATCTCCCATTTTAACATCCAGGTGCCTGTTCAGTTCTGAGCTAGAACGTAGACTTTGAATATTTGTTGAGACATGTAGTTATTAGTTGTTAAATAGTTCTCAGGCAGGACTGGGTGAGACAAAGAAAAAGAAAGAGAGAGAGCGAGAGAGAGACAAAGAGAAAGAGAGAGAGAGCAAAAGAGAGAAAGAGCAATAGAGAGAGAGAGACAGAGAGAGAAAGACATAGACGAGCCCCTCAGGACCTAAAGGTCACGGATGCAGCTACGGATGTGACCCAAAGCTGGCTAAAGCTACGCACAGGAGGACAATGCATTCTTATTCCTCGGAGAGTTCAACAGGTTCAATGGCCTATCCACACCCTGGAGTGGACCCAGCCCCAGAGCTTCTTAATCCCCCCCCCCCCCCCCCCAAAAAAAAAAACATAGACCTGATAATAACGCTGAAAAATGGGGCTTTTATGTGAAGAAACTGCATCAAAGAGGAAAACAAAGTGCTTGAACGTGAATTTATTAGCGTTGCCATAGCAATCTTAAAAAAGAACAATCCGGCGTGAGCCAGCACACTCTGCTGAAGTGGAGCAATCAGTAAACACGCGCGCCTGGTGCGAAGATCAGGTATAACGAACGTCCGTCAGGCTGTGGGGAGTCAAGCCTCATCCCCGCACCAGTGCTTCCTGATGCAGACCCCTCACAATTTCTACAGCAAAGAACATTGTTTATATTTTTTAAAGTCATATACCTAAACGTTCTGTAGTGCGTTCACCTCTGCGATCGGAGCACCCAAGTGAAGCCCCTTGGATGAGGTTCCAACTTTGGCGGTCCCCTGTGAGACACGAGGAGAAATAAAGAGAAGTCACGGTGGACTTACGTGGTAGCGCCCCTTGGCAGTGTGGGGGAGGTAAAGATGCCAAGAGTGCAATGAAATAGGGTGGAGGGGACAGTTAAAGGTAATTGAAGTGAGTTCTGTAAGAAAGGTTGGAGTATGGGAAGTATATTCTGCAGATCCAGGCTGGTTCCTTCCTGTGTGCCCAATGCGACTGACGTCATTTGGGGACACTCATTTCCTGTACTCTAATCTGATCTCAGCTGTGAATGCCTCATTCGGCAAAACACACAGAAAGGGAGTTAAACTTCATTACAGACAGAAAACAGTGGGGTAAACCCCAATCCCCCAACATCTGAGCTACATTTTCCACGAAAATGTAATCATCAGATCTCAAAGATTAAATCTAGCATTCAGTCAGATAAAAACTGTAAACTCAACTAGAAAAAGGAGTTCATGACAAACAATTTAGTGAGATTTCATCAACGCCTCCATTCGAGGCAAATACCAGCACTTAAAAATGACCTGT